>NW_005369552.1:2516354-2520236 GCF_000412655.1 Myotis brandtii | reverse complement strand
CATCTTGGTTGGGTTAATTTGCATATAGTTGCTCTGATTGGCTGGTGGGCGTGGCTTAAGGCATAGCAAAAGTATGGTCAATTTGCATGTTTGTCTTTTATTAGTATAGGATAAAATACTGGATTCTTTTGAATGTGCTGAATATAATTCATTTTTATTAAAGACTGAATGCGATGGACAGAGCCATAGGCCAGGGGAAGAGACCCTGGTGCTCTGAAATCATTCTCTCCTCTTCATGAGAGAAAACTTGGGAGCAGTGGTGACCTTTCTTCCTAATAAGGAGCCCCATTTTCTTGAGAATACAGAGCTCTTAGGAGTTAGCTTTTAGGGGTATGGAAAGCTGAAAGTCTGAGTTGGGAACCATTCTTCATGAGGCTCCTGGAGGAATCATTGCCTTAGGTGTCATGCACAAGTAAGGTAATGAAACCCAGATAGAGTCTTCCTCCTGGCTTCACGGACCCCCCACCCATGACGTGACACAAACCGTGCGAGAGCTGCCCCTTGCACGGAGGGAGAGGTTTGCCCTTGTCCCTCCCCCAGGCAGCAGGCAGGCACTGGGATTGAAGCCATCTCTGTAGGGGACCACTCAGGTTCTCAATGTATTCTCACCTCTACCCCTGTGCGCACTCCATCACCCCCACCTCACCTGAGGGTTCAGATCAGCACTACTGAGTACTGACTAAAAGAAAGAAATGGTTTTCACCCTTAGTCTTGGCAAGCCCAACTCAAATACTTTCCATTGATTGCTTGATTAATTGATTCAAGATATATATATCTAAACTAGGGATACAGAGTTGAGTGAAAACCAGTATTTTTTTTCCCTCCAGAGAGCCCAAGCTAGAAATTTCTCTGTCTTTCTGCATGACACTTTACACTCCTCTTTTCCCACTCAAGCCCCTGGAGCTCTAACTTTTCTCTGAATTCCTACAGCTCCACATTAATCAGGATCTTTGGGTGACAAGAAGCAGATAGTAACTCAAGTGCTCTTACTGTTTAAGTTTGGACAAGACCTAAGGAAGAAAGGCATCTCTACCCTCCAGCATATCCAGAGGAAGGCTGGCCAGCTGCACACCAGGCCTCAGTCTCCTTGGGGACTGATGGCATCTGAGGCAGCTCTAAGGCAAGGAGTTTGTGCTGCCTGTTGTGTGAGTCACCCTGCAGGCCTTGCTTCTGCTGCCCTGCGCTATCAGCCGCTCACCTCCCCCTCTACTCTGTGGCTGGGTTTTCTCTGCCTTCTGCTCCTTATGGATTTGCGGTGGGAGTCCCCTAGGTGAGGACTGTGGACTGGGCCACGCAGGCCAGTGCATTCCTCATTTGAAACTTCTGGATCTCCCTTTATCACTCATTCTCTTTTAGGCATAGACTTCTCTCTCCCACGCAGGTGTAAACCCCCTAAGGGCAGAAGCTATATTCTGATTCTGGAAGGCAGGAACTCACAAACTTGGCAGAATCACTTGAGGAATTTTAAAAAATAGATTTCTCTAGAAATCATACAGGAAAAGATTTAAAAATTTGCCCACATCAGAACAGAATGAAATAAAACCCCTTTTTATAGCTAAAACAAAGGAACAAACAGACCCATGAGCCAATCAGAAGAAATACTAAACAAGGGAAGAAATATTGGGGACACAGATACACAAGGACTAGTGTTTTTAATTTGCAAAGTGCTTCTAATAAGTGAAGTGGCAGAGCAAGAAAAAGAAATACCAATGACTAATAAACACACGAAGAGTGGTCAACCTTACTCAGAAGTGATGAAATGAAATCAGAACCAAGCAAGGCCATTTTTCCTGAATCTGGCAAAAATTGTAAAGTTTCATAATGTCCAGTGCTGATGAGAGTATAGGGGGAGAGCCACCCCTTAACAAGTCTGGAGGGAGTGACAAGTACAACTTTGGTGCCTGTGAGGCATGGTGGGGCAATGGTTCTCCAGAATCACATAGTGAGTTTTGAAAACACAGATTCCCAGAGCCTCCCACCCCCGATATCACTGTATAAACCTACATGTAATTAAGGGCAGCATTTTGAACTTACCAATGAGACTGGACTAGTGGACCTCACCAGAAGGTCAGCCTATATCAACATCACTTAAATGTGCATAACCTTTGACCCAACAGTCCCACTGCTCAGAGCCAGCCCTGTGCCTTCCTTCACAACAGAAGGTCAGGTAGATGAAGAAGGATCACTACAGCACTGTCTGTATAACAAACAACGTACATGCCTGTCAACAGAGAACCAGTTAAATACACTGTGGTCATGTCCTTACATCTTTCAAAAAGGTTTAGCAGGAGCTCCATTTGCCAGTGTAGCCCAGTCTCTGAGGTACATTGTGTGTTGAATAAAGCAAGATACAGAAGACTATAATTAGGATGATCCCCTTTCCATCAAATTTAAAAAGTAATATGCTACATGTTTTGGAAAATACATAAATTATTTTTAATGGAAAATATACAAGAAACTGCTAACAGTGATGCCTAGAGGGAAAGAGAAGTTTTAGTATTTCATTCTCTCCTCTGATTTTCTATGTGCATTGGTGACTTTCACTGGAAAATTTCAATAACTCTCTTCTGAATAATAAGATTATGGAACAATTTTAGTTTCCCCTTTAAAGTTTTCTGTAAAAAATGTTAAAAATTACAGATTCTCAAGCTACCCAGCAGATGTGGGGGTAGAGGTGTTGGGGTGGGATGCTAGGAATTGGCTTGTCATGGGATTCTGCTGATCAGCCAGGTTCAAGAATCACTACAGAAGCTTCTGGAAGAGAGCTGGGTGGGGGGTGTGAAGTCTGGACAGCTGCAGCCCTTTTGTTTCCATGGCTGACCATGTGCAAAGGACAAGGCAACGCATGGAAGGCAGGTCAGAGACGGAGAGGAACTGGGACCTTGATGACATTTTCAGGCCATAGCATCAATCCTCTCCCACAGGAAGACAGCCTGGTCTCTAGACTTTTCAGTTATGAAGGCAATAAATCTGCTCTCTTGTTGGAGGCGGCTTGAGATGGGTCCTCTGTCACATACAATATTAAGAGTCCTGACTGATAGACTTTCATTAACTGAGACAAACAGTATGTCTTTATCCCCCACAGCCTGAAATTGCCTAATTTATAAAGTATTTAATGATATTTTCAAGACAAGTCCTTATCTGGCACCCTGAGCCACATCCAATTGCCTGTTATATTTCTACCTCTGGAAATAAACTGTCAAACCAAGAAGTATGTCCTTGAAATGCATCCTCCATGTTACGAAAAAATCATAATGTGTTTCAGTTACCCTTTGTAATTTAACTCTTACATGAATTTGTATTCAACAGATTAAGGGCATAATCGGGAACTATGTCATGTGATTTAACTTATATTTAGGTTTGTTCATTTGAAAAATATATGTTAAGGGCTCATTATAAACCAGGAACCTTGCTAGGCACTGTGTGGCTCTACAATGATGAGCGAAACAGATGTGGTCTCTGTCCTCAGAGAGGTTATAAACTAACTAGAGGTCTGGTGCATGGATTCGTGCACTGGTGGGGTCCCTCAGCCTGGTCTGCACCCTCTCGAAATCTGGGACCTCTTGGGGGATGTTGGAGGCCTGTGCACGGATTCGGCCTGATCCCCACAGGTCAGGCCTAAGGACCCCACCGGTACACAAATCCATACATGGGGCCTCTAGTATGCATATAAGATCTTCGGTTAATTTCTTTCTGCCCTCCCCCCTTCCCTCTGAGTTTCATCAGTCTGTTCCATGTTTCCATGCCTGTGCATTGAGCATCTGCCCCCTGGTGGTCAGCGCATGTCATAGCTACCAGTCGAACAGTTGAATGGTCGCTTAGGCTTTTATATATATAGACTAGAGGCCCGGTGCACAAAATTTGTGCACTCGGTGGGGGGGG
>NW_005369552.1:2484626-2515921 GCF_000412655.1 Myotis brandtii | reverse complement strand
GCTGGCTGGCCTGTGCCCAGGCCCTCCTGCCCTCCGATCGCCATGGCCTGCGCCCCAGCCCTCACGTCTCCGATAGCCACCATTGCTCGGCACAGGCCAGCCGGCAACCCCAGCCCCTGGGGTCGGGTTTGCTGCCCGGCTTTCCAATGGCGATCACCGGCTTTGGGGTGGGGAAAGGCGGCCTTTGCCCACCCCCTAGCTCTTGCCTGCTGCCTGGGTTGCCAATCACCATTCTTCAGTCCTTCCCCTTTCGCCTGGGCGTATGCAAATTAGCCGCCATTTTGTTGGCGGTTAATCGCCATCTTAGTTGGCAGTTGATTTGCATAAGGATATGCTGATTAGCCAATGGGAAGGGTAGCGGTCGTACGCTAATTACCATTTTTCTCTTTTATTAGTGTAGATAGGAGAGGCATATATTAAGCCAATAACCAGTAATCACACAGATAAACAAGAAATGTAAATGTTTAGATAACCATATGAAAGAAACATACTGAGTACTATTAGAGAACATGGAAAGAGTTCCTAACCTATATCAAGAGGTCAGAAAAGACCCTTCTAAGGAGACGACTTTAAGTTGAGAGCTAAAAAAGTTGAAATACTGTTAATTAGGCAAAGAATGGAGAGGAGAACATTCTATACAGGAAGGATAGCATGTGCAAAGGCCCTGAGGCATGAAAGAGCTAGACTCATTTGAGAGCTTGAAAGAAGGTGGTAAGTGAAGTAAGTGAGTCTATTGCCAAGAAAAAGGCTAGAGAGGCAGGCAGGGGTTGCATATTCATGTTGTTAAGGATTCTATATTTTGTCCTAAGTGAAATGGGTACCATTGAAAGTGACTTAAAGCAAGAGTGACATCATCTGAGTTGTGTTCTTAAAAGATCTCTTTGGCTGTTGTGTGCAGAATGGATCAAGGAGGCCAAGGGTGAAGTCCAGGTAAGGTTGTTGCAGGAATCCAGGCAGAAATTTTGGGGGCCTTGGATTCAGATGGTGGCTATAGGGGAGACAATGGAAGGACTTGAGACATATCTTTAGGTAGAATCTATAAGGTTTGGGGATGGACTGGTCACGTATGTATTGGGAAGATTGAGGGGGAAAGCATTCAAGTCAAATCAGTCAAGGGTTTGCAAAGGGCCATTGACTATTAAGGCTTCATTTTAGGTTTGATTTGTGTAGATACATTTTGCCAGGATAGGTAGAAATTTGGTCTTCCTGTCTCAGCTGATTGACCATCCCAGATCTTTTCCAAGACAAGCTTTTGTAAACTTGTCTAGAAGTCACCCAAATGTGGGAAACAAGTTTCACTTCTCCTTTAGAAAAGCAGGGAGAGAGAGCAGGCAAGAAGCCAGTGTAACATTAGGGAAGTCGGAATGGAAAAATTAGGTATAGAAGATGAGAAATTCTCTCAAATCAGTTCCTCCTTGCCACCCCTGTCACTGTCTTATTTTGGACCCTAGCCATATTTCACTTGGATCTTTGCACTAGCCTCCTGCTTGTCTAGTTCCTTTAGCACTGGGAGATTGAAGAATAGATGTGGCCAAGAGAGAAAATCAAGTCCCACAGCCTCTTGGTCCTGGGGATATCCCAGAATCAAAGTTCTTTTATTTTTAAATTTCTTAAGATTTTTATTCCTTTGGCATTATGAGTTCTAGAGGCACCCAGGACTCTCTTTTTAAATTTACTAACTTATTTTTCAACAAATTATAGTAATGACTGTATAGAAGAAATTTTTGGAGAAAAGGAGGAAACATATTCATGATTTCATTACCCAAGTATGACAATGGTCTTTCTTCTTCTTTTTTTTTTTTTTTTAGTTTTTTATTTCACATATATAACCTTCCAGTCCTCACTATATCCATTCAGTTCAATGAGTTTGTATTGAGCTTGTTCTATGTGCCAGCCACACAGAAGTGAACAAAAGGTCAGCAAGCATGCATATTTCAAATAGTAAGTATGGTGGATATGCCATGTTAGATTAAGTTTTATAAATTTTAAATGGAATTTATGGGGTTTTTAAATTACTGTTTAATGCCTGCATGCTAATCAACATGTTAAGAATATAGTTTATTAAAACATTCACCAATTGGAACTGTAGACTCTTTGCAAATAGAGAACAGAATGATTTTTGTATCCCTGACCCTAACAGAATGCCCCACAGATGAAAGGTGACCGGTACATATTAGCTGAATAAGTAATGGCTCTTTGTTTCTAGTTTGGGAATAACAATTGTGCTTCAATAATCCTCTTTGTACGTACAGGTTTCAGCTTCTTGATCTTTCCCACCAAAGTTCTCCTAACAGTAGTAGCAAATGAATGTTTTTGCACCTGAGGAATATATGTATGTGACTACAATATATAAATATATTAAAATGTAATTAAAATGATTTGGATCCAGAATTTTTGTAACCTGTACTTTTGAGTACTTTCCGTTCCCTCTGTTTACTCTTAGGAAGAATTGACCTACAAGAGGTTTAAAATACACTCTGAGTGTGAGATGTGTGGGCCAAGGATCTTCTTCCTGGTGGTTAGTGCTGTACCTACCATATCGCGTCCCTAATATTTTGTAGCTGTGGTAAACATCACTGTGTAAGCAGACCCGTTTCACTCCCAACTTGCCAGTGTTGGGTGTTATTAGAAGTGAACTTGTGTCCCCCCAAAAGATGTTGAAGTCCTAACCCCCAGGACCTGTGAATGTGACCTTATTTGAAAATAGGATCTTTGTAGATGGTCACATTTAGATGAGGTCATACTGGAGTTGTGTGGCCCCGATTCCAGTATGACTTGTGTCCTTACAAGGGGAAATTTGGACACAGACAGGTACACACACACAGGGAGAATGTCATGTGAAGATGAAGACAGAGACTGGGTGAAGTATCTGTACACCAAGCAAAGACTTCAGCAAGCTTTGTGTCCTTACAAGGGGAAATTTGGACACAGACAGGTGCACACACACAGGGAGAATGTCATGTGAAGATGAACACCAAGCAAAGACTTCAGCAAGCCGCCAGGAGCTAGGAGAGGGGACGGGAACAGATGCTTCTCACAACCCTCAGACGGAACCACCCTTCCGACACCTTGATCTTGGACTTCCAGCCTTCAGACCTGTGAGACAATCAGTCTCTATGGTTAAACCACCTAGTATGTGGTTCTTTGTTATGGCAGCTCTGGCAAACTAATGCATATGTTTTATATAAATACTTTCTTTTACAACCTTGTGGATACAAATGCCACCTTCAAACCTGCTTTCATTTTTCATTTTATGATTTGAGAGAATGAGCACTTTATTAAGTTTGTTTGCTGTTGTACTTCTACTTGACTGTGTTTCCTGGGGTAGGGGGCAGTTTCACACATGCATGGATCTGTGTCAGTATGTGATCATTAGATGAAGAATTAAAGAATCAATTAATGTCCTAATTCAGTGGTTCTCAACCTTCCTAATGCCACGACCCTTTAATACAGTTCCTCATGTTGTGGTGACCCCCAACCATAAAATTATTTTCGTTGCTACTTCATAACTGTAATTTTGCTACTGTTATGAATCGTAATGTAAATATCTGATATGCAGGATGTATTTTCATTGTTACAAATTGAACATAATTAAGGTATAGTGATTAATCACAAAAACAATATGTAATTATATATGTGTTTTCCGATGGTCTTAGGCGACCCCTGTGAAAGGGTCGTCTTTCAATCCCCAAAGGGGTCACGACCCACAGGTTGAGAACCGCTGTCCTAATTGAATATGATTCACTGAAATATTTGTCTGATTAAGTCTGATCAAAGAAAGTATATACTTTGATTTCTTTATTTCCTGTCAGCACCTATGACTATTCTGAATTTGCTGAAATAGAGCTTTGAGAAAATTCCTCGTAGCTAGTTATTTTGCTCACACCATTTACAGATGTGTTTCGGAATGCTTATTGCCCATGTATCTGTCTTGCCCCAATAGACTCTATAATCCTTAGGGCAGCTCCATAATCTGAGGCACAGAAATGCCTGCTCATAGTCAGGGCTCCATACAAGCTTGAGAAATGAGCTTGGGGTAGTGAAGTGCACCAACAACCCACTTCCAAGAGCATTCAGTGGGCTGAAAGTGAACGGTGGATTTCTACTGAATGTCTGAAAACTGATCCCACATTGTTCATCTTACTACGGTAGACTAAGCCCCACATCTTGGGTTTGTATCTCACAAAGTCTGATGTGGTTCAGCTGGATTTTCTCCAACCCGGAGCTACACCACTTACAGAAGATGAGAGAAATACAGGCCTCCAGGATAGGAAAAGAAGAGAGGAGGAGTTACAGCAATGCTCAGCTCCTCAGGAAATGAAAGAAGATGCTTCTGCTCTCATCTCATTGGTCAGCACCGTCATATGGCAACACCCTAAGGTGGGAGGAGCCCATGATGTAGAGTAATTCGAGCGAGCATCTCTGCCATAGCTTTCTTGAGAGATGCTTCTGCTCTCATCTCATTGGTCAGCACCGTCACATGGCACCACCCTAAGGTGGGAAGAGCACATGATGTAGAGTAATTCGAGCGAGATCTCTGCGATAGCTTTCTTGAAAGACAACTGGCCAGATAAATGTATTTGTGTGTGTGAAAGGATGTTCATAATAAAAATTTATTTAAAAGTCACCTTGAAACAATCCAGAGTTTTCACATTAGAGATTTTTAAGCTGTAAATTTTTCCCTTTGAAGCAACTCTCTTGTTCTTCCTTTGGAGGACAGGTATGGAGATATGTGAACTGAAACCCACTGGCCAACTGTAAACTAGAATTGAGCCTAAATTTGAAAATTTAACAGAAATATTCATGTACATAGGCAGGTGCTTGGACAGTATACAGGCCCCTTTGAGAGGGTGTATGCCACGTGCGGTTGGTTGGGGTGTGGGTGAGTTGAGTATTAGGAACTCCTAAAGTTCAGATCTCTGGACTTCTGACAACTTTATTCATCCCATGAGAGCTTAATGTAGGTAGGAGAATAGCATATGAACATTTGTTTGGTTGCAAAGTAGCTTCTAGAAGGAAGGGTTGAGAAGATAATATTCTATGTCATGTCAGATGGTCTTGGTTTCCAGAATGGAAAAACAGAAGGAGGGCTTACTATTGAGATGCTGGAAATCTCAAGGAATCTGGTCGCAGATTTCCCAACTGGGGACTCACTGGGGGGAGGGGGCTGGAGGGATTGCAGTGGGTGACTTCTTGTTGAGGGGGAGAGTGTATGAGGGAGGGGGTTCCTGTTCTCAGTGTAGAGCTGTTGTTCAGCACCCACTCAGCATACAGGCTGAGGACCCTGCACACATTCCAATTTCAAAAGCCCTTTGAAACTCTCTTTCCTCTCTTTGAAATGAATGGCGGCTATTGACCAGTGGAAGCTTGTTGTTTCACCCTAGGCCCTCAGTCACCTAATTATGGCTCTGACCTGGATGTCTTCTTAAAACTCACTTAACCAGGATGCAGTTGGTCTGGACAATAGCAGAGGGATCAGGGGTCAGGACTCTGAGCCAAATTTATCTGTGATTAGCTTCGTCAGCCCCAGGGGGCATGGCATTCTGTGACCCTGGAGTTTAAAAGGTGACAGTGTTGGTCTGTTCACAATTCTATCACAAGCCCCAGACTCCTAAAACCAGAAGTGGTAACAATGAGAACATCTGTGCAGGAGCCCGTCTGGGGCCACCCTGTGCTAGGTGCTTTCTACATGTGATTGGGAAACAGTACGAAGGGCTCTCATTTTATAGATTAGAAGACTGGAACTCAGGAGGTTAAACACATAACTAGCCCAAAGTCAGATAATTAGCAGCTGCTGGAGTCAGCTACCGAGTTCACAGGCTTCTAGTGGGTGTCCAGCTCAAGCCTCTCTTTTATAGACAAGGAGGGGGCTTTAGGGATACTATGGGACACACCCCCCCTGCCCACACACTTCCCAAAAATGACAAGTAAGAACCAAATCCTGGGGCTTGTGACTCAGTCTAGCTCTCCCCTTCCCTGCTACCTAAAGAACGTTTGCCAAGACCCCTCATCTTCCGACAGGAGTAGCTGCATGTCCAGCGTGCCAGGTCAGGGCTCCCAGGGCAAGTGGACATTTGTCCAGCAGCCTGAGGAGCATGATGACCTCTGTCCAGGGAGGCACCCTCTCCGCCTGGAAACCACCTCATGACTCTGATGGCCACCATTTCAAGATGAGTTGGGTTTAATAAAAAGAGAGCAGGAAAGTGAGAAGCATGAGAAGAGAGAAATGTTTATAAGACTACTTTCTAGTCGAGTTAGTAATATACTTGTCTTGGGTCAAACATGGCGACTCTCAGGCACTGGGTCCTTTACACATCTTCTCATGTTCATAACAGTGATAAAAGTTAGGCTGTGCTGTCACAGGTGCGGACAAGGAAGCAGCCCAGAGCTCGGTGCCTTCTCTCAGTGGCCAGCAAACAGGACCATGTGGTCAGTGCCAAAGACCTTCACTCGTTCCTCAGACAGGAGTTGAGGGCCTGGGCAGCCTCAGTGCTGGGCCTGGAGACGCAAGTAGGGTGGCCAAGGCTGACTGCTTTAGGGGCCATGTGGTTGGCATGAATAATTCAGCTACTTTCTATCACAATCCTGTGAGGTAGGCACAGTGTTTAACAGAATGCCTAACTTTTAGTGGCTTAAACAATATAGATATTTATTACCTAACTCCACAAGAAGCTTGGAAGTAAACGATTCCAGAATTGTATCAGGGGCTTGATAATGTATTGGCATCTCTGAGATTCTTCTGGTTGCTTGTGATGACAGGACAACTGCAGTGGGGCCAAGCATGTGACCCTCACATGCTCGCACCCATCTCTCTAAGGGTGAAGTTGACTTCCTCTTACAGCTCCAGGACCAAGTTGGGTCAACTGACACCTTAAACCATAACTGGTAAAAGAAGGGAATTTCCTTAAGGGCTCAGACTAGACATGATTCATTGTCACCCATTGCCCAACCAGAACCAGGGTTCTGTGAGCAAGGGAGGACACAGGGCCGCTCAGCAGTCAGCCTATGGGCCTGCCACACAGTCTTGCTTTTGAAATGTGCGCAGTTCAGTGAAGACAACAAAGGGGAAAGGGTGGGAGGAGGCACCAGGTGAAAAATTAGAACCCAGTAGAGGTATGTAAACACCGCAGCAGCCACCTCTGCTATGCTGTTTGAGGTGGTCTTGGAAGATGAATAGAGGTTTGTTGGGTGGACATAGAGGGTGTGTGTGTGTGTGTGTGTGTGTGTGTAGGGAGAGTAAAGGGAGAGGCACTCTAAGCTGAAGGACCTGCTTGTGCAAAGGCATGTCCATGCGTTAGGTAGAAGTGCGCATGGAGTGGACTGGCACAAAATGAAGCTGCATGGATTGAGGCCCTACAAATGGACAAGTTAGGGAAGGGCCAGGTATAGCAGAGTGCAAAGAGGAAAGAGAGGAAGTAATGTTAACTCAGGTACCCAGTGCCCAGTGTGGGCTGGTGAGGGCACTGATATGTCTCATGTAGCCCTCCAAATAATGGATGAGGTAGAAATTTAAATCCCCATTTTACAGATGAGCAGACTGAGGTTCAGAGAAACAACATGTCTGAGGCCACCTAGTGGTTATTGATGGACCTGGCATCAAGTTCTCAGCTGCCTGATTCCAGGGCAGGTGCAGACCACCCTGCCCCCCACCCCCACCCCCAGCCTGTGGCTTTGGCTTCCGGCTGTTCTGTAGTTTGGGGGTGGTTATTGGGGTGGAGTAGAGTGACTGACAGGTGTAGGTGGGGGCTTGAGGCCTCTCACCTGGGTCTGCCAGGGACAGATCTGCCACCAGGCTTTGAGCAGATGAGCTCTATTTTCATAGGATAGAAAATTCCCTTTAATGTGTAATGGGTTCCACTATTTCACAATAAAGTTTGTAAAACTACTTTACTCTTCTCTTCTGCCTCTTCAAATTGGTAAACCACCATATTAGAGAACTGGAAGGAACGGTGGAGGCCACCAAATTTATCCTCCACACCGCCATCAAAATGTCATTGGAGAGGCTGAGGGCGAAGAGCTGGGGACTGGCTCAAGGCTCACCTGTGGAGGTGGGCCAAGAACCTGGTCCCTGGCCCGTCTGGAGCCTTCTCCAGGATGGGCCCTGAGATCCAAGAGAGATGGTGTATTAGTTTCCTTAAAAATGACCAGGAAACAGGAGAAATGCATCCTGGTGCAGTTCTGGCGATGAAAAGCCTGAAATCCAGGTGTCCTCAGCAGAGGTGTTTCCTTCTGGAAGCCTGAGGGAGAGTCTGTCCCTCGCCTTTCTTCTAACCCCGGAGACTCCGTTCTTTCCTTGGCTGTAAACACATCACCCAACCTCTGCCTCTGTCCCCTCCAGGACTTCTCTCCTTAATCAACAGCCCCTCTCCTTTTTTTGTAAGGACACCAGGCGATCTCATCTCCAGATCTTCAGCTTTTAATGACATCTGCAAAGACCCTATTTCCAAATAAGGTCACATCCACAGTCCTGGGGGCTATGGCTTGGACATGCATTTTAGAGGGACATACCTAAAAGCATATCCTCAGTTGATTCTGAAGGTCAACTCAATTTTCTCTGTCCTTGAAGTATAATCAGACAACTAAAAACAACTAAGAAAATAAGATAAAAGCTGGTACTACCTGGCAGGGCACTTGGAATAATTTGCCTGACGCACTAACTTTCCCTCAGATATTATCAAGAATCTCCCTTTTGCCGTAACCGGTTTGGCTCAGTGGATAGAGCGTCAGCCTGCAGACTGAAGGGTCTCAGGTTCGATTCCGGTCAAGGGCATGTACCTTGGTTGTGGGCATGTCCCCAGTAGGGGTTGTGCAGGAGGCAGCTGATCGATGTTTCTCTCTCATCGATGTTTCTGGCTCTCTATCCCTCTCCCTTCCTCTCTGTAGAAAAATCAATAAAATATATTAAAAAAAAAAGAATCTCCCTTTTATATGTGACCTCGGGGAAGACTTGATTGTGGGAGATTCTCAGAATGGTCTGAAGCATCTCCAGCTCCCTCTGCAACCGGGCTGTAGGCAGAGGCTCTGTCCCCCACCCCCACCAATTTGTGGACAGGAAGCCTGCCAGGCATTTGCCTGGCCTTCACCCCAGTCAAAAGTGAGGCGGGTCCTGGGGGCCTTCAGGTGCTTGTTGGAAGAAAGAACAGAATCATTGCCAAGTTGTACCAGACCCTAGGAGCCCATTCTCACTGGAGCTGAAAGAGTGGCTCTGGTTGGCCGAGCTCTTGATTGGAAGAATCCAGAACCTTTGCTGCTAATCACTTCACCTCGTCTGTATCTGCTACGGAACCTGGTGCTGGGAACTCAGAGCTTTGGGGCGTCGTGCAGTCTAAGAGCTGGGGTCTGATATAGACGATCAGGAAGGGAACCCAGGCTTCACCACTTCCAGTTGTGTCATCTCTGCGTTAAGCTTTCCATGCCTCTGTTTCCTCCCAATATAATAGTCATTTCTTCATAAGGCGGCTGCGAGCATTAAATGAGTTAAGGAGTTGGAAGCACTTGGCACATGGCATGTGGTAACTGCTAGGGTAGGTGTTCGATGCTATGAGTAGAGTGGTCTCTGTGTGCAGCATGAGCGCAAGAGTAAATGAATTAAATAATAACAAATATGAATAGCCCACACCTGCCTCTTGCTCACTTGGAGTTCTCTGCCTCCTCTGCCCCACCTTTGCTTGGTTTCTCCCCCTCATTCTTCAAGCCCCTGCTCAAGTGTTGTCTCCCAGGCTGGCCTGTCCCCATAATACCCTTTACTTAATTTTTTGTTCTTTTGTTTTTTAAAATTGAGTTTTAGAGAGAGAAAGAGAAAGAGAGAAAAATATTGATGTGAGAGAGAAACATGGATTGATCGCCTCCCCTATGTGCCCTGACTGGGGACCGAACCTACAACCTAGGTATGTGCCCTGATCAGGAACTAAACCCTCAACCTTTTGGTACATGGGACAATGCTCCACCCAACTGAGCCACCTGGCCAGGGCGCCCTTACTTAATTTTAATGTGACACCCACTGCTTTGCACTGTCACTATTTCTCATCATTCTAAGTAAGTTCCTGGGGGTTGGGGACTAGAGGCATTTTCTGGTCATATTCCCAGCATCTAGACAGTCCAGAGGTACAGTGTGGCTGAAGGAATAAGGATTTTTCCAACCCCATCATTACCCTGGTTCTCAGGAGGAATTCCATGAGCCTGGGTTGAGCAGCCAGGGGCTGGAGAGGCCTCTGAATCCACAAACTTCTTGCTCAAGGTCATGACCCTGTGAGCAGCAGCAGGCCTGTGAGCAGCAGGCCTGTGAGCAGTTTAGGAGTTGGCCTGCTGACCAACTCCTAAACTGCCAAGAGGGCTTGAGGCATGAGCTTGCTCAGCGCCTGTCACTGGATCTGGTCATTTAGAGCAAGAAAAAAATAAGCTGGTCCTCAATGGAGGTTTCACGAAATAGGTGTAATTGGGGTAGGCGTGGGGACAGTGGACCTCATACATGAGGATGCCCATTCAGTCTCATTCTGCTGTCACTGTCAGCCTCAGGGCCCCACAGCCAGGCTCTGCATGGCTCCCACCTTAAAAATGTATTTAATGCGAGTGGTTACATTAATGCACAAGGCAAGCCATTGACACTATAAAAACTTAAGCTCAGTCCTGCTTACACATGCAATATTGCACTGTCCCCAGCTCTGAATGAGGTAGCCACATGTACCTTGTCTGCACCAATTTAAAGACAGGGTCCACAGGAGCCTCGCACAGCCCCTGGCAAGGTGGCACCCTTCACCACTAGACCCTCAGAGGAACTTTAAAAAGTGGGTGATGTAGGCAGCGTAATGACCCCTAAAGACGTCCACATCTAATTCCTGGCACCTGGAATATGTTACCTTACATAGCAAAGGGATTGGGCAGATGTGATAAAGTAAAAGACCTTGAGGTGGGGAGATTGTCCTGGATTATCTGGATGGCCCAACGTCGTCATAAGGGTCCTTATAAGAGGAAAGAGGGAAGGAGCAGCGTAAGAACCAGAGGAGCTGTGACAACAGAAGTGGAGGTTAAAGAGAGAAGAAAGATTTGTGAATGCAAGCAGCCTCTAGAAACTGGAAAAGGAGAGGAATTGTACCTTCTCTGAGAGCCTCCAGAAGGAACACAGCCTGCCTATGTCTTGATTTCAGCCCAGTGAAACCAACTCTGACTTCCAATTTCCAGAACTGTGAAATAATAAATACGTGTTGTCTTAAGCCACTCAGTTGGTGGTAATTTGTTACAGCAGCAAGAAGAAACTAATATGGTCGGCAATTTCCCTAAAATGCTTCTAATGAAATCCATTCTTCATCATGCATTCCTTTCCTGCTTCCTTTGTTACTGGGGCAGGGTTGGGGGTAGGAGGGATGTTTTAGGAGGGATGAGGGTAGCTTCAATGTTTCCCAAGCACCCACCCATCTGTAGTACAGTTTACTGCTTAGCAAAACTTTCAACAGCAATTGTTGTTGCTTAAAAATATATATATTTGTGGAGGGTGATAGCTGATAGGGAAGGAGGAAAAGTTCTTATTTCTTAAAGCTGTTACATTTAAAAATATTTCTGCATGACTGTTGTCTCCCATCTCTCCACCTAGCCCTCTTTGTTGGCTGTTCTGCGTGGTGAGACTCCAGCTTTTCACCCTGAGCCACCAGCCTCTTTCCAATGTGGAAGACATAACATTTGTAAGTCACACTGGGGTAGAGTCTTGGGCTTCCTGGACTAGAGGAGGCTGGTTCAGTGAGTGGCTGCCTACCACATCCAGAAGCATCAAAAAGTATTTGTCAAAATGTAATGTTGCAAATAAACCTGGGGATCTTACTGAAATGCAGGGTTGACTCAGTGGGCAGGGTGATGCTGAGATTCTGCATTTCTGACAAGCTTCAGGGGATGCCCACATGATGCTGATGCAGCTGGTGCAGGGACGGTCAGTGAGAACCACTGTGTCTGAGTTAGCCCATACCTCAAGACTGGTGGCCAACATATCCAACCAGAAGTTCTAGAATGGATGGACCCTATGGACATGCTTACTCCAATGTTTGGATCCTGAGGTCTATCCATGTTCTTTTTTGTTGTTGTTGTTAATCCTCACCCAAGGATATTTTTTCCATTGTTCTTTTTTCAGAGAGAGTAGAAAGGAGGAAGGGAGGTGGGAAAGAGAGAAACAATGATATGAGAGAGACACATAGATTGGTTGCCTTCCGCATACACCCCTCAGAGAGAGTAGAAAGGAGGAAGGGAGGTGGGAAAGAAACAATAATATGAGAGAGACACATAGATTGGTTGCCTTCTGCATACACCCTAACCAAGGCTGGGTATCAAACCTGTAACCCAGGTATGTGCCCTTGACCAGGAACCAAACCTTTGGTGCATGGGCTGATGCTATAACCACTTAGCCACATGGGCCAGGGATACCCTTGTTCTTTCATGACAATTTTTGGTGTGTAATATAATAAGAAATATATATGTTTGGTTTTGTCAGATTATGCTGGAGATGATGGTAGCTGGAGGTTCCTAGATAGCTTAGGATGGGGACTGGTGGGTAGAAAGACCAAGGCATGAGTAGAGGGTTGGAACTTTCAGCTCCATCCTTTGACCTCCAGGGTAGGGAGAGGGACTGGAAGTTGAGTTCAATCACCAATGGCCAATAATTTAATCAACCAGGCCTACATAATGAAGCCTCCATAAAACACCTAAATGATAGGGTTCAGAAAACTCATCTCATCCCAAACTCCACAGGGCATAGAAGCTCTTGTGCTCAGCACCCTGCTGGGCCTCACTCTATGTACCTTTTCACCTGGCTGTTCACTTTTATCCTTTACTAGAGGCCCGGTGCATGAAAATTCATGCACAGGAAGGGGGGTCCCTCAGCCCGGCCTGCCCCCTCTCACTGCCCTCAGGGGCAGAAGGCACCCCTCTCACAGTCCAGGAGCCCTCAGGGGCAGAAGGCAATCCAGTGATCAGGGAAAGGTGACGCCCCCATCATACCTCTGCTGCTGCCACTGCCAGCAGTGCAAGCCTCGGCCGGCCCTGGTTACCTGAGCCTCGGGTGGCCCTGGGTGGCTGGGCAGCCGACATCCGAGGCTTGCCTGTGCCTCAGGCCAGCCCTGGGTGGCTGGGGGGCTGAGGGTGGGTCCGGCCGCACCGTGTGCCTGCCACCCCCTGGCTGGGCTGAAAGGACTGTGGAACTCCAGCAGCAGATGCAAGGAGCGGCTGGACCCGCCTGAGGTCCGCACATCACGTGCCTGCCACCCCATGAGTGGGGCTGAAAGCACTGGGGGACTCTGCCCCCGGCTGGGCTGAAAGGACTGTGGGACTCCAGCAGCAGGTGCAAGGAGTGGCTGGACCCGCCTGAGGTCCGCACATCGCGTGCCTGCCATCCCATGAGTGGGGCTGAAAGCACTGGGGGACTCTGGCAGGGCTGAGGGGATTGGGCGCCACCATCTTGTGGCTATGGGCACCACCATTTTGTGACAGCGTGATGGTAAATTTGCATATTCCCTCTTTATTAGATAGGATAATAAACCTGTAATAGTAAGTGAAGCACTTTCCTGAGTTTTGTGAGTTGTTCTAGCAAATTATCTAATCTGAGGAGTAAGTCATGGAACTTTAGATTGATAGCTAGTTGGTCAGAAGTCCAGGTGGTCCCTGGGGCTTGTGACTGGCATCTAAAGTGGAGTCAGTCTTGTGTAACTGGACCCAAACCTGTACGGTTGTGCTAACTCCAGGTACTTAGTGTTGGGATTGAATTGAATGGTTAGACACCCAGCTGGTGTCCAGAGGATTGGAGAATTTGTTGTTATTGGGAAAACACCACATATTTGGTGTCAGAAGTGCTGGTAGTAAAACACTATGGTGGTTTCATATAAATAGTATGTGTATTTTTATTTTATAGAATTTTTATGAAATGAAAAAATGGAGCTAGCTGGAGCTCCACAATCAACAGAGTGATCTTGACAAGGAATTCCATGAGTCTGGGTCTCCATTTCCTCATCAAGAAAATGAGGGCATTGAATGAGGATCATAAAATTCTCTACTTTAGAGCCTACTTTCAATATTTCGGGTCAAAGCCAAAGGATAAAATGACTGAAGTTTAAAATTACTTGGCTTTTCATCATTTATTAGTGATATCCCTAACTTATTGAAGTCAGGAATGCAACCCTCATAGGTGCAGTGGGATAATAAAATCTCTTTTCCTCTCAAGTTTATTTATTATAAAGACAGGATTATGAAATAGTAAGACAATTTAAGAGATTAAAAAATTTAATTCCATCCTAACACGGCTATGTTCATTTTGCCGTGTTCCCTTCATGCACATGGATGATCTTAGCACACACATGTACTTGTATTCAGTCTGCTTCTTCATCTAGTGTTTGAGCATAAAAGCACCACCAGCAACATATAAATAAACTAGTTTCACTTTGAAGTTACTACTATTGGCATTTAACTTTGTTTGGCTAATGTGTTAAGTGTAATTGGTACCACATTGATGTCTTAAATTGTAGTTTTATATTATTAGAGATGTTGAGCATTTTTCCCATTTTTGTTTACTCTATGCATTGCCTGAATTTTCATGTATGTAAATTGTCTGTTTATGATTAATTGAGAAAACTACTGGAAAATACCTAGCCTATGGCCTGGCAGCTAAGAACAATCTCAATAAATACGAGTTTGCTACCTTTCCGAGCCTCATTTCTTCCTCTGGAAATGGTGGGGTGGTGGGAAGGTTGAGTGAGACACTATGTGACAAGGGCAGTGGCTGGCATATAGAAAGAGGGGCTCTTCTGGTGTGCTTTGCCCATCTGTCAGGGGTTGGTGGTGTTCTATATTTAACTAATACCTACATTAAAATGAAATTTCCATGAATACTTTTGGGGGAAGAGTGAAGTCTTTATTTGAATTTGGTAGCTCAGTTTTCCTCATGTGAAAAATGGGGACACTAACATACTACTCATTGGATTCTGAGGATGAAATGAGATGATCCAGGCAAAAACACTGAGCCTTGTGCCTGGCACGCAGGAGACACAAATTAGCTTTATTACATGTTCTGTCACACTGATATTCAAAGAGATTATTATTTTTTACTTTTAATAATCTTTTCCAGATTGCTTTCCAAAAATTTGAAGTGGATATTATTTAAATTTAGAAGAAAATTCTTACCTTTGAATTGAAAGGCTTATTTGCATTTTAAAAGTCTCAAGCAACCACATTCTACTAAGCCTGTTCCCAAAGCTCTTATTTAAGAAACAAGGAAAATCATTGATGAAGTAAAGGCATTTGCATGGTGCCAAACAGAAATAACTATGGTTGGGAAGAAACAATCTTTTTAAACATTCCTATTTGTTGATGGCAAGCACTGAGGGAATTTCATTCAACATTACAGAAAGATTTACAAGGAAGTTTGGATTAACTATGAATGATTTAAAATTGAACACACACACACACACATACATAAATATTTTCATATGTGTCTGTAAAAAAGATACCCTACAGAGGGACCTTCTCAGTTCTTATGACATAGCAAACAATAACAACAACCTCATACATCATAAATGCTTTATGACCTGTAAAGCATTTTCTCAAACATTTTTTAGTTTGAGTCTCACAATGATTCATGAAAAAGGCAGGTTTTACAATCTTTATTTTTTATTTTTCATTTTAAATAATTTTTATTTTTATTACAGTTGATATACATTATTATATTAGGTATACCCCTCAGTGATTAGACATTATATAACTTACTAAGTGATCATCCCAATAAATCCCTGCACCTTTCTCACCCATCCCCCCGACCACCCTCCCATCAGGCAAACATCTAAATGTTCTCTATGAGTCTTTGTCTGTTCTGCCTCCTACCAGTCTTGATATGGCTTCTTTAAATCCCTAGTCATAGTACTTCCATTCAGCCAGACTTCAGTTGTTTCTGAATGACAGTTATTCTGTAGTTTAGTTGTGATTTTGATGTGTAGGTTTTACAATCTTTAGATTACAGTTGAGGACACTGACCCACAAAGTTCTGACCTGATCAATATCCCACAGCTGTAGCAGAACTGAGTCTGTCTGTAGACCCATTGGTTTTTGGTCCAGGCCTCTGCTTCTCACCATGTTACAACTAGTACAACTAAAACTCATTGGTCTTGGTCAAACCACCAAATCAATATAAATGTGAAAAGAACATTTCTGAACCCCTAAAGGAGGTTCAAAAGACAAGCATTGACCATAGAGACAAGAATGTGCTGCCATGGAGGATGGTCAGCAGGTGTGCTGGAGCCAGCTGTCCTGCTTCCACCTGGAGCTCCCACCCTGATTTATTTGGCCACGTCACAGTGCACAGTTAGGTTTTCAGGGACGAAGCATTGGCCATAGAGACAAGAATGTGCTGCCATGGAGGATGGTCAGCAAGTGTGCTGGAACTAGCTGGCCTGCTTCCACCTGGAGCTCTCACCCTGATTTATTTGGCCACGTCACAGTGCACACTGTTAGGTTTTCAGGGACATGGAGGTGTGTTAAAGAGCATATTGGCTACCAGTAGATGAGGACTAGGAGCACTCCTGTGGCCATGTGATCTAGACTAACCTGTGGAACTAGCATCGAAAGCTCCAGATGATTTGATAAAATTACTGGCAAATACTGACTCTTTCAATAAAAGTTAGACAAACAGCCTTCTTAGATATACATTATAAATATTGATAATGGCGTATTCAAAGATGTGTTATGCCACAGGCAGAGTTCATTCCTGCCTGCATAGTTGTCCTCCCCAGAAAGACACCACTGGTCACTTCGGGTGATGCCACTGCCTTTCTCCTACTGTACCCACAAGGATATCTGCTCAAACCTCTGGACTGTGGGTCAAAGCCTGGGTGGGAGACAGGGCTCCACCGTTGATAGTCTTGTGATCTTAGGCAAGGCAGTTTACATCACTGCTCTCTGCTTCCTTAACCGAAAATGAAGATAACAGTGTTTATTCTTCTTACACAGTCGGGAGGTGCCAAGGTGATAATGAATGTGAAGGAGATTGACAATTGAAGAGAACTATTTCTTTTTAATTGATTTTTTAAAAATTATAGGAGTACAACACGTTGGTGGTAATAGGTAAAGCAATTAAAAAATATGTGAAGACAAATTCTCAGTGACTAACTTCCAGTTCTACTCTCTGAGAGATCCAAAGTCTATACTTTCACAAGCTTTGATGCTGCTCATGCAACATATGATCACAAGTACACACATACACTGGGGTTTTGGTTTATTTCTTTCTACTGAAGTGGAATCACACCAAACTATGGCTCTGTAACTTGTTTTTTCATTGGATGATATATAATTTACTATACAATTTTGTAAAGCTATAAATTAAAAAATCTCCTTTGGCTTTGAACTTCTGTCTTATAATTCTGTTTAAAATTTTAATAGTTACTTATAAAAACCTTTTACAACTTAGTTAATTAAATTCCCTTAAATATTTATAAGTAGTTCTATTTATAAATAGAACTATTCTGTACTCCAAATAGACTAAGAAAACTATACCCAAATTAAGTAATTCTTATAAATATAAATAAAACATAAATATTGGAACTCTTAAATTCTCTTAGGCATTTCAATATTGTTGACTAGCTTAATTCTTCTACACTTTCACTTTAAAAACTTAAATTTAAACCTATCACTCAATTACATATCAAATTGGAATCACACAATTGGAATCTGTTAGCTGCTCTAATATATAAACTTCTCATAAATATGACCAACATTGTAAATACCAAGCATACACAGATTATTCCTAAACTTATATAAAGAGAGGTGAGTTTGAGTCCCTTTATTGTCTCTATAATTAATCCTCACCTTCTCAGAGTGAGGGTCACTTACCGGCTAAGGACATACTTGTCCCCCACTAATCCCCTCTATCTTGCACCTGCCACCCCTCCAAGCCTACTGTACTATTGTCTGTGCTCATGAGTTATGCATATCCTATATAATAGAACCCTAATAGGCAAATTGACTGAATGGTGGAATGACCAGTCGCTATGACGTGCACTGACCACCAGCGGGCAGATGCTCAATGCAGGAGCTGCCCCTTGGTGGTCAGTGCACTCCCACAGGGGGAGCACTGCTCAGCCAGAAGCAGTGGCGGGAGCCTTTCCTGCCTCTGAGGCAGCGCTAAGGAACAGCAAGCCTGGCCTCTGGCTGGTGAGCACAGCGTCAGTGGTGGGAGCCTCTCCTGCCTCCACTGCAGGCGGGCGGTAAGGCATGAGGGGTCCCAAACTGCAAGAGCCCTGGACTGTGAGAGAAATGTCTGACTGCCAGCTTAGGCCTGATCCCCAGGGGAATTGGGCCTAAGCTGGCAGGCAAACATCCCCCAAGGGGTCCCAGACTGTGAGAGGGCATAGGCCAGGCTGAGGGACCCCCCCCCCCCCCCCCCGCCGAGTGCACGAATTTTGTGCATCAGGCCTCTAGTATGCATATAAGTTCTTTGGTTAATTTCTTCCTACCCCCTCCCCTCTCCTTTCCCTCTGAGATTCTTCAGTCTATTTCCATGCTTCCATGTCTCTGGATCTATTTTGTTTGTCAGTTTATTTTGTTCATTATATTCCACGTAAAAGTGAGATCATGTGATACTTGTCTTTCTCTGACTGGCTTATTTCACTTAGCATAATACTCTCCAATTCCTCCATGATGTCTCAAAGGAAAAAGATTTTTTTTTTACAGCTGCATTGTATTCCAGGGTATAAATGTACCATAGCTTTTTTTATCCACTCACCTACTGATGGGCACTTGGACTGTTTCCAGATCTTTGCTATTGTAAATAACGCTGCTATGAACATAGAGTGCATATATTCTTTCTGACTGGTGTTTTGGGTTCTTAGGATATATTCCTAGAAGTGGAATTGCTGGGTCAAATGGCAGTTCCATTTTTAAATTTTTGAGAAAACTCAATACTGTTTTCTCCACATCTTCGCCAGCACTTGTCATTTGTTGATTTGCTCATGGTAGCCATTCTGACAAGTATGAGGTTATACCTCATTGTCGTTTTAATTTGCATTTCTCTGTTGATTAGTGCTTTTGAGCATTTTTTCATATATTTCTTGGCCTTCTGTATGTCCTTTTTGAAGAAATGCATATTTAGGTCCTTTGTCTATTTTTTAATTGGATTGTTTGTCTTCCTTTTGTTAGGTTGTATGAGTTCTTTATATATTTTGGAAATTAACCCCTTAAAAGATTATCATCAGCAAATATGTTCTCTTATACAGTGGGATCTCTTTTCATTTTGTTGATAGTTTCTTTTGCTGTGCAGAAGCTTTTCATTTGTTTATTTTCTCTTTAGTTTCCCTTGCCCTAGGAGATGTATTGGTAAACATATTACTATGAGAGTTGTCTACCTATGGTTTCTTCTAGGATTTTTATCAACCTCTGACTTCTTAATACCTGGGGCAAAACTCCTTGTTAGTTAAATCCCAAATAGTCAGATTTCTGTTACATGCAGTAGAATCAATCCTAAATTATGTGATATTATTTAATGGTCTGGATGTGTCATTATTTATTTAGCTAGCATTCTGTAACTCAAAAATGCTGTGATTTTAAAAGAAAAACTCTCCATGTATGAGAGTATATCTATAGGATAAATTTATAGAACTAGAACCACTGGGTCAAAGGGTAGTGGTTTAAATTTTGGCAGGTGTTGTTGAATTTATTTCCATAGAATCTTACCAATTATTGGAGAATTCTTAAAGTGTTTGAGAAAAGTCATCCACATTAAGACTTCAGAACATATATGATAAAAGCTTAACTCTTTTAGAATTTCTTTCAGTGAAGTAATTTTCTTTTCTCCTTCAGAAGTAAAAAGGCTACAATAGGCTCTATAACCAAGCACAAAATACTGTAAAATTCACTTACTAATTGAGAAGAATTATTTAAAAATTCTGATGATCATGATGAGCATGAGGTGTAAAACTTTTTTACAGAATTGATCTTAGGACCACGTCAGGTACAAATCATAATCCTTTAGCCAAGGCCCTCATATCCCCCTTTCTGACATGATAGGTGGTGATGGGGAAATTAATTAAATAAGCTAATTTGAGCATCTATTGGGTATCAGGCACCAAGTTTGGTTCTAGAAAGAGGTGGATACTATGATGGGTTGAATTGTGTCCCCTCAAAAGATATGTTCAAGACCTAATCCTTGATACCTGTGAATGGGACCTTATTTGGAAACAGAGTCTTTGCAGATGTCATCAAGTTCAGGTGAAGTGACAGTGAGAGTGAAACTTAAGCCCAGTTGTCTTTATAAGAGAAAGGAGGAGATTTGAACACAGAGACGTAGGGAAGTAGGCCACATGGTAGACGGAGGCCAAAATGGTATCACAAAAGAAAGGCTTCAATAGGCTCTATCACCAGGCCCAAGATACCAAGGGAAAGGATTGCCAGGAGCCACCAGAATCTAAAAATGGACAAGGGAAGATCCTCCCCTAGATCTTTCAGAGAGTGCATGGCCCTGCTGACACCTTGATTTCAGACTTCTAGCTTCCAGAACTGCGAGGGAATAAATTTCTGTTGTTTATAGAATACATTCTGTTGTTTATAGAATAACCAAGTACCAAGTTTGTGGTACTTTTTTATGGAAACCCTGGGAAACTGATATAGATACTAGAGTTGAACTCCTTCTAGGAAGTGGAAGGGTCACTCCTTCCTTCATACCCTTAGTGATGTTCCTGGCATATATGTCTGTTATTGACCAAGTCACATATGGATCATTATTGACTGTTTTCATGTCTATCTCCCCTCTAGATTAAATTTCTTTACAGAGTACCTGTGTTATATTTATCTCCACCTCCAGAGCAGGGGAAAGTGGTGAACATGTTGCAGGTTCTCACTAAATATGGACAGACTTGATCTATTTACTGATCAATCATCTATCTATCTATCTATCTATCTATCTATCTATCTATCTATCAGCTCCTATATTTGGAGGAGGAGGAGCCTGGTAAAAACCTCAGTGTTGAAAAGGGTACCATCATACAGTGTGCACTCACTAATTGGCTGGCATCTATGGGGTTATGGTTCCTCACTTTCTTATTTCTGCCACTTCTCCCTGTCACCCAAGACGAGCTAGTCACCTTTACCTCCATCTCTCTGTCCTTTGCAGTTTCTTCCCACTCTTCTACACCCTCCCTTGTCACTCTTACTTCCCTGTGACCCATTTCTCCTTGTGACCACAATTTCCAGTTCAATGCTGTTAATTTCCAGGTCTTCATCATGGGACCAAATACCTGAGTTCCAGACTCAGCTCTGCAACCTCCTACTGAAATATCTACTTGTTTATCTTGGAAGTGCTGGACAAAACCTGTCCAAACTGATCTCAGAATTTTCTCCATCAAATCTGTTCTTCCCCTAATGATTCCCACCTCAATAGTTTACTCTGTGATCTACCCACTGACTGACACCCAGGAACCCAGCAGTCATCTGTCATTTCTCTTTTTCCCTAACCTCCCACATCTTGCTCATTACCAAGTCTTACCAGCCAACCTCTTCAACATCTCTAGAATCAATCGACTTTTCCCCACCACCACTGGGTTGAGGCTACTGTGCACGGTCATTTGTGCATACTGTCCCGTCCTCTCCCCCTTTTTGATCTGACAGACCCCACTCAATCTTCCAGTGTCAGTTTATAAGTCCCACTTCCTTAGAGAGGCTTTCCCAAATCATCCACACACTTACTCTTCTTGTGTAGCTTATTGCACCTTTTCATTCCTCCTCTTCACATGCATCACCCCAGAAATTCTTGGTTTTAATATCTATATACTTTTCTGGATTATAAACTTTCATTAGGATAGGGAACCTTTGTGTCTCCAGAGTCTAGCACAGACCCCCACATATAATAGAAGCTCAACAAATATTTGTCTAACAACTGAAGAATGGATGAATGAGTGAATCTCCAGGGTATACAGTCATGAATGTAAATAAAATGTTGTCTCTTTCAGCCTTAGTTGGTTTGGCTCAGTGGATAGAGCATTGGCCTGCGGACTGAAGGGTCCTGGGTTCAATTCCAGTCAAGGGCACATGCCTGGGTTGTGGGCTCCATCCCCAGTGGGGGTGTGCAGGAGGCAGCCAGTCAATGATTCTCTCTCATCATTGATGTTTCTATCTCTCTTTCCCTCTCCCTTCCTCTCTGAAATCAATAAAATATATTTTAAAAAATTTGTCTCTTTCAGTTGTAGTCACCTTACTTCAATCCTTTATCAACTCAAAATTGGATTTTTACAGTACCACCCTCACTGGTCTCTCTGCTGCAGCCTGCACTGCATAACACATCCAGATTATCTGTTGCAAAGCATTACTTTCCTCAGGTAACTCCAAGAAGAAAATGTATTCACAGTTCCCCAATAAATTCAGAGCAAAGCCCAAATTCCATGGCTATGCCAAGACCTGTAGTATGTCTACCGTAGATTCTTTAGGTGCTTGTTTTTAGAGTTAAAGGGGTGTGCTTATAGGCTTCTGTGGGTTAGTGTCTAACCATCATTGTTTATATGGAGAAATGCCTCCCTCAGCCCAAGCACCCTATTTACAAATGAGTTTTGAATTATGGTCTGTTATTAGGGTACAGTTTGAAGTGATTGGTTAGACCTAAATATCATCTGTGGGAGGTTCCAAGCAGCAGCAAAGACAGGCCCATGGGCTTTCAATAATCCTAAATTAGTGGTAGTGCTTCAAATCTTAAGTGATAAGATAATTTGTTTGTCTGATCTTTTATTAAAAATTAGGAAGCTCATCACCCTTGAGCTTGGGAATACCTTAATCTGGCCCTTCTTGGTTTGCAAGATGCTGACTCAGCTTATGGAGGTGGGAAGAGGCCTGGCCAGAGGGCTCTTTTTAGCCTTACGTGTAATGTTGGCTTGGGGTGAAACATGGCCCTATATACAAGTGTCTGGCAGCCCCCAGCACAAACTATGTCTGCGTACTTCCTCTTCCAGGACCCACCCAGCTGGAAGTGAGCAAACGGTAAAGCTGGAGCCTTTATCTCTGACATTCAAGTCTTCATTTTCCTCTTACCTCTAGGCACCACCATCCATGCCATCTCTAGCCCTTTCCCCATCAACAGAGGAAGTCGTCTGGCCCAGACTTTCACGTCAGACAGCAGGAGAGTGCAGTTCATTCAAGGAGAGCTCAGATCGATTGAACCTGGGCTGACTTTCCTCTCAGCTCTACCACTTCATTCATTGGGAGCTTGGGCAATTTGTTTCATCTCTTTAGCCTCAGTTTCCTTATCTGTACAATGCAGATAACATGAGTTTTCATAGCTATTTGAGGATGTGATGCAAGGAACCAAGAAAGCATCAGTTTTGGATGTAGTAAGTGCCCATTCAACATCACTGTTGTTAGTGTGTACCCTATAGCGTGACTGAGTTGAACTGTATTTGAATTTTTAGCTTGGTTGTTAACTGCCATGGAGGGCATTACAGTGGTTAGAATTGCTGGTAAGACGTAGGTAGCTGGATGGGAGGTGTAGGGAGGACTACTCTTAGTTTGGCCAACACTGGCCACTCTATTACTAAAGACCTGTTTATTCCCAGGAGTTGCTGGGACCTGAGGGACAGACACACGACTGGCCTTTCCATGAGTGAACTGTGATGTGGAGCCACCCACTGACCCTAAACCCCATCTTAGGACAGATCTTCCTGATTCATTTGCTGAAGGCCACCTTCTCCATCCATCATCCTTCTCTTTTTCTGTGACCTCAAATGTCAGATGTTTGAAATTCAGAATTTGTCTTGACTGTGCCTTGTGCTACCATCCCTAGCTGGCTGCCCCCAAACTAAGTGCTATTGTGATCATGCTAGTAACCCCACCCCAAGCAACACACACACACACACACAGCCGTTTGGCCAGTGTTTCCATTGAGACCTGGACACAGATGCTTAGACTCAAGTTTTGGAAGCTTCACCCCAGAGCAGGAGTTGGGCACTAGGAGTCTGGAATTGCAGGCATCATACAAGGGTGAGAAATGCTGGATACATTTCAGGATGACCTAATTGACTCTGCTTTGTCTAAAACTCTCAGGGTTGCTTGTACAGATTCCCACCCACAGCACCATAAAGGCATCACCTGGCACCAGATGTCCTACTGGGCTTCCTCCCACCTCCTAAGTTGGACCTGCGTTGGAAGCCACACGAAGGCTTATTGTTAATGGTAATAGCACACATTGTTTCTATTTATCAAGCATCAAGTATGTGCTGGGAAGTGTGCTAAGTACATTTATTAAGCATTTTCCTCTTTAATCTTCACAACAAACCAATAAGGTAGCTACTGTTATTATCTCCATTTTATCAGTGAAGAAAAGGAGGCTGGGAGAGCTTAAATAGCTTAAGGTTAATTAAGGTCACTGAACTAGTTAGCTAAGCTCTGTCTGGTATCTATTCCCAGCTGCACCTCTGTCTTGGCCTTCTTCTCTAGGCTCCTGGTCAGCACAAATTGTCCTCCTCCCACTTCCTCATCCCTGGGGCCCCTGGTTGTGACATCACCATTCCTTCCCTTGAAGATGTGCTCTTCTGACAAGGGCAGCTCTCTGCACCCAGGAGACAAGGACATGGGACCCAGGTCTACAGTGTTCATTATACCTTCGTCTTTTGCTTAATTATGAGAGTGTGTATTATAGGAGAGAAAATGGGGTCCACTATGTTTGATTGCAAATACATAAGAAAATTATAAACATTGGTAGCAGGTCAATCCCTTATTTGTTAGTGTACCCATCACATTAATAAATTAGATCTCTACACAATTACCATGCAGTGCAATGGAAAGTTTGTCCTTGAGTAAAACAGCATGTTAGTTTTGTTAGATTAATTTTTATTTATGTACAACTCTAATCTCTAACTTATAGAACCTCATGTTTCCTGGATAGATAGTGATTAACCATATTTATTCAGCCACAACTAAAGCCAACTAAATAATGTTGGTGTGCATGACATATCTGTATTTTGCCTGGGAACTTTCCAGAGAGAGTTCATGGGCCTGAGAGTTAGTCAGAGGGAGGAACCTCTCTACCTTTTCTCTGTAACCAGAAGGTCTGTGCAGAAGTGAAAGTGGACTAAAGGGCAGCCCACCTAAGCAAGATGTGGAAGGGAAGTGTTTTTCATGATTCTGGTCCAAGCTTTTTCTACTGGGGGAAGAAAACCTTTGTAAGTTATATTATGGTTGATATTGACTAATTAGTCCAGTTTGAATAAGTTAATTTCATTTGTTATTATAGATTTCTCATTAGGAAGCAATTCAGTTCAGTATTTTATTCTTGGATGAGGACACGACCTGCAGAGATGGTCACTGTGGCACAGATGGAAGCCACCCAGTCACAGTCCTTCCTAAAGAGCATGGGTGAGGCTGGCCAGGCTGCCCTCTGAGTAGGGAATGTTGGATGGGTTACAACCCCGGAAGGGATGGAGTCCTGCTTAGAGATGTCCTGGGCAAAATGCACCACTGAAAAGGGAGAAAACTAGAAGGGATCTCACGTAGAGGCAGAGCACTGAGGGGACACAAAGTGGCTCACTTCCACTTCATGTCTGTCCAGTAAGGCCTCAGGCATGTTTTCTGAGGGGCTTAAGGTCTGCTTCACTGGGCCCATACTCTAGGTGTTGAGAATTAGTGATAACCTGACCCTTTAATCCTGGGTAGTGGCCCTTTGTCAAAACAAAAGATTACAGATGTGTGTGAGAGAAATTAGGCCAACTGCACACCATCTTCAACTATCTGTTTATTATTTTCCAGTCAAATTTCTCAATTAGAAGGGAGGCAGATGGCTTCCTGAAAATAAAAATAGATTTTATCCCCTGAAGTTTTGCAGCGAGTTTGATGGGAAGTAGCTAAATCTGGTGTTTGAAAGATCCTCTCTGAAGATACATATGTGGTTTTTATGTTGCCATGAAACAGACAGCCAAGAATCTGTGACGAGTGTTGGGTAGGGCTTTGCTGCCATTCCCAGAGTGGACCTCTGGAGGAAGACTTAGATAGTCCTGCAGACCAGCTGGTACTTGGATTGTCATCTTCTGAAACATCAGCTGAAGGAAATATTATTTTGGGAAATGTGCATATTCTTTGAAGTATAGGTATGAAAAACCAAAGGGATCTTACCAATAGAATAACTTAGAAGGGGCGTCCTAAGGGGGTGGTGGAGAGATGCTATGGAGGCATGAACATGCTGCTGAGGCTGAGAGACAGGGGCAGCATCAGAACTGGCCATGACCTGCCTCAGAGGCCAGCTGGAGGTGCAGGATGTCCGAATGAGGATGGGGAGAGATGCTCGAAGGGAGGGACATATGGCAGTCTTTGTTATTCTAGGGAGGAGCCAGAGACAATCAATCAGGGATTTTAGAGATGCTAAAGGGGTACCTCTTTCTTCATTTCCTAAATATCACCCCTTGAGCTCCCAATGGTACTGAAACCGACAACCCTGATCCTTTGAATCAAAGCATTGCCCGTGTGCTCACATGCAAATATGTATTTAGGGAGTAAGTTAAGTGGGAGTAGTTGTTCCTGGGTCCATGCTCAGTGCTTTATATACATGGACTTATCTGCCTCAGCTCAGCAACCCAATAAGGTCATTTTTTATCCCCATTTTACAGAGGAGGAAACTGAGGCCCAAGGGATAAGTAACTTATCCAAGGTCACAAAGCTAAGTTTTCTAAGTGGGATTTAAACCCTGGACCTTCTGATACCAGAGCCAACATTCTTAACACTATCCTGTCTAGACTGATATGTGGTCAGCATCCATCATAAATATTATGACTATTTTGTGAGATTAGACAAGGTCAAGGGCTCTAAATGGTCAGGTGTTTTCTACCTGACAGGAAGGTCCATGTGAAATCCCTGGGGGCCGAGAATAGACTTGTTTGTCAGAGAGGGTCTTGTGAGTTTAGGGGTGAGGGTGAGTGGTGGGTGGGGCCTGGGGCCAAGAATGGGAATGGAATGTTTCCTGCCCTCTTGGGAGACCAGGGCCAGACCACTGTTTTAACTTCCCCCTGGGTGGTCCACATGCAGTAGTCCTTGTATTTTACTTGGCAATCGTTTAAATTAGTAATGTAGAGATTCTCGAAAGGATTCCAACCACCAACACAAACATTTCAGTGAAAGATCTATTGCTTGGGAACTGGCTGAAGAAAAGCCATTTTACAAGAAATGGTTCCATTATCCATGTAAGGGAAAATGGGAAGACGACAGGGTTGGGCATTCTTCCTTTCCCCTTTTTCACAACAGCAGGGTGATTCCAAATATATGTGGAAGATAAAAATCACAGCTGATTTTTGCTTTAATGCTGAAGTATGGGAAAAACTTTAATTTTTATCAGTCCTGGGGGCTGAAGTTATGAAACTTTGCTAAATAGGGTGTACCCACCAAGCACATTTTATTGGCTCTACTGTCCAACAGTGTTTTCAATTTCTAAGACAGTGGCTTTAAAGAGGCTCTGGGGACATGCACAGCGGTCTCAGTCAATCCCATAATAATAAAAACCAGCAGCTAAAGTGCTGCTGTAACAATAATGACCAATGCACGGGCTTTAGGATGAACTGTAAGGAGAATTTCCTGACAAGGAGTGTTCGGGTTCACCTCGGCCTCCCTCCCTCCTCAGCAAGCAGAACAGGCTCATTCTTCTTGTCAGGTTTTGCTGAGTTTGCTTCAGACGGAGATGGATGAGGTGGCCTCTCCGCATCCTTTCCCAGCCTATAGTCTGAGAACATCCGTGCTGACCTAGCCCAGTGGGAATTATTGCCTTTTCCATTCTGGGCTGACTGAGTGAAAATTCAACAAAGTTCATTCAACAAACATTCACTGGGCAACTACCCTGTGTAAAGCCCCAGGAAGTTTTGAAGATGGAAAGGATGAAAAATGGGCTATTGGCACCATCCTCAAAGAACTGAGATCTAATGGGAGACAGAGGGATAAGCATGGAAACCTAAGGCCAAATAAAAGAGGTAATATGTTAGAATTGCAGCCAAGTGTAGAGGGGGTTGGAAGAAGAAATAATTTATGACAGCTCAGGGATAAATAAAAACTTCCAGAAGATGTGGTAGCTGGGATCACTCTTTAAAGATGGATGGGATTTTGGTAACTGGAGAAGGTGAAAGGGCCCAAGGCTCAGGACACAGCAAGAGCAGGGGCACAGCAGTATGGCCTTGTGGGTTTGCTGAGGCTCCTACTGAAAGCAGAGCTGAGCAAGAAGAGACATGGAACAAAGAGGGAGAAAGAGCCAGAACACAGATGGCCTTGAAGATCACGCTCAAGAGTTTTGTCTTTACTGTGGACGATGATGAGGTTTTGAAAGGAGGGAATGAACTAAACTTTAGAAAACTAACTGCAACTAAAAAAGAAATCTCCAAAGAAAAGTAAAAAAGAAAAAGAAAAAAACCTTTTAGGTGTGTATTGCATTTTGTCCACAAGGTCAAAGGAATCTTGCCTTGTAGATCCAAGTCAGGGAGAGAGTTCCAATATGGGAAACTCCTCACCTAGATTGCAATGCCTTATTATCCTTTGGGTCCTTTGATAGTCTGTAAAGTAAGGTATTTAATGGAATTTCCCAAGGAGGTTCCATTCATATGTGGTCATGTGATAGTATTGCAAGCAGAAGGCTGACTTCCAGGCCCAGAGCTTGTGAAATGCCTTTGTGTGGTTTGGCTTCACCTCTGGTTGCCAGCTTTATATCCACTGACTTCATGAGGGCTTTAGGTGTTCTGAGGAAACCAGGTCAGTGGAAGCTGCCATGACAAGGCAGAAAGAAGACTAAGTTTCTGGGGTAATAAAGGGAGGGTGTCTGTGCAAATATGCCCACATCATCTTTGTCTCATTGGTTTTCATACAGATTGAGTCCTATTTGCAAGGCCCTTGGAATCCATTTCGCTTCTTTTTTTTTCCCATGGGTTTCTTTTTTTTTATTTTTAATTAAATCTTTATTGTTCAGATTATTACAGTTGTTCCTCCTTTTTCCCCCATAGCTCCCCTCCACCCAGTTCCCACCCCACCCGGTGTCCTCCCCCACTGTCCTCATCCATAGGTGTACGATATTTGTCCAGTCTCTTCCTGCACCCCCAACACTCCTTTCCCGCCTGAGAATAGTCAGTCCACTCCCTTTCTATGCCCCTGATTCTATTATATTCACCAGTTTATTCTGTTCATCAGACTATTTATTCACTTGATTTTTAGATTCACTTGTTGATAGATATGTATTTGTTGTTCATAATTTGTATTACTATGATTTATTTTTATAAATTGTTATAACTTAACAATTTATTTTAGTTGTGGTAAAATATACATAACAAAATATACTGTCTTAACCATTTTTAAGTGTACAGTCCAGTAGTGTTGAGTACATTCATGTTGTTGTGTGGCCAATCTCCAGAACTCTTTTAATCTTCCCAAACTGAAATTCTGTGCCCATTAAACACCTCCTCCCAGGTCCCCCTTCCCCAGCCCCTGGCAAACCCTATACTTTCTGTCTTTGTGAATTGGACCAGTTTAAGAACTTTATATAAGTGGAATCATACACTGGTGTATGACTGGCTATTTTCACTTGATATAATGTCATGAGGTTCATTCATGTTGTAACATGTGACAGGATTTCCTTCTTTCTAAAACTGATTATTATTTCACAATGTATGTGTAACACATTTTATTTACCCGCTCATTTGTTGATGGGCATATGGATTGCTTCCACATTTTGGCTATTGTGCATTCAACCCTATGGTTTTAATTGTTTTGTGAAATCTGAGGAATCATTATGGAGCAGCAAGGATGAGGGCGAGTGCTACTTGGGAGCACTCATATAGGACTGACCCCCATATACTAGTATAGGACTGACAAGAGAGATCTAGGTCTAGCTCCAGAAAGCAAGACCCTTGTTCTCCTGCACCTTTCAAAGAGCCATTTTCCTCTAATATGAAATGCTATAGTCATAAGCTGGACACTGCTCACTTCCCAAGGGAGCAATGTACAACCTCAAATAAGGACAAACTTAGTCTTCACAAAGACTAATTTTGTGAATTCTCAGAACCTCATCATCTTTTTGATCATAGCATGACTTTAGGGTAGTAGTGGGGCAGGAGTCTGTGCACATCGAGGGGTTCTGAACACAAATTTGTGTGTGTGTATTTTTAAATTTAATTTAATTTAATTATTGTTGAGAGTATTATAGATGTCCCCCAATTTTTCCCCCATTGCCTCCCTCCACCCAGCCCCTGTCCCACCCCAGGCCTTCACCATATTATTGTCTGTGCCCATGGACTATGCATATATGCATATAAATTCTTTGGTTATCTCTTTCCATCATCCCCCCTCCCCTCTGAGTTCTGTCATTCTGTCCCATGCATCCATGCCTCTGGATCTATTTTATTTGTCAGTTTATTTGGTTCATTAGATTGCACATATAAGTAAGATCCTGTGATACTTGTCATTCTCTGACTGGCTTATTTCAGTTAGCATAATGCAAATTTTGACATTAATCTTAACACCAGGTTTCCCAGTTATTCCCCAGCCTCTGCACACCTGAGAAGAGCAGACATTCGTCCTTTCATTCCTCGGAAGCCAAGACTTCCTAGCCACCACCTCCGCCCCCGATTTGGTGTGCAGTCTTTTCCTTCCTTTACTCATTCATTCATTTGACAGTTGTTCATCCACTGGCCATGATGTTGGAGGTGCATATTTAATGTTCCTAGAGAAACGCCTTCACCACAGTGCTTATCATATCAGACACAAGCATCATTGAGGCTCCACCTATAAAAGGTGGGAAACTTGAGTCAACTTCAGCCCTTTGTCGTTGTTGGGCTCCAAGAGGGGAACCCAAGGCAAAGATCCTATAAAATCAAGAAAAAAGTACTTTTGCACAGCCTTCAGGAAGGCTCACTTGGAGAACTGAGCACCTTTCAGTCAACAGGCAGCATGGCCTGCTTCTCCTCCACTGTTGGAATGGATCTCTATGTCCCTTACCACACTTCAAATACTTTTAAAGACATTATCCTAAACAAAAGTACTAGTATTATAGAAAGACATTGTTTGGTGGATGGTGCCCAGGTATTCTCTATTCCCAGTAAAACTATCCTATCTAATAAAAGAGAAACATGGTAATTAGCGTACAACCGCTACCCTTCCCATTGGCTAATCAGGGCGATATGCAAATTAACTGCCAGCCAAGATGGCAGCCGGCAGTCAGGCAGCTTGAAGCTAACAGGAAGCTTGCTTGCTTCAGTGACAGAGGAAGCCAACGTTCCCCGCCTGCGGCTGCCGGCCTCTGAGCTTGCAGTTTGAAACATTGTTACAAATATAGAAGCTAAACAAAACCCCAG
>NW_005369552.1:2476679-2482895 GCF_000412655.1 Myotis brandtii | reverse complement strand
GTGGGCAAACTACGGCCCGCGGGCTGGATCCGGCCCGTTTGAAATGAATAAAACTAAAAAAAAAAAGACCGTACCCTTTTATGTAATGATGTTTACTTTGAATTTATATTAGTTCACACAAACACTCCATCCGTGCTTTTGTTCCGGCCCTCTGGTCCAGTTTAAGAACCCATTGTGGCCCTCGAGTCAAAAAGTTTGCCCACCCCTGTTCTATATCTATAAAAGGTTAAGTTGACTCTCGCATGCGCGATACATATAAAGCTCTTGCTGGCACCAATCTCACATGTGTGTTTCCATCTGTCATTGTTGATCATGAATTTGGTTGACACTTCTATTATAGAGGAAGGGCGAATAGATATTAAAATATTTCTTCTAATTACTTTCCTTTCAATGTGCAGGGATTTGTGCACTGGGCCACTAGTACCAAATAAAAGATCTCTTTTCAAAAACTGATGGGGGTGTAGTGAGTAACTAGTTACTTATCCACTAGGGAAACAGAATGCCTGGGTGTGAACTAGCTCTGACAGTTCCTAGCTGTGTCACCTGGGATAAGTTACTTAACCTCTCTGGGCCTCGGAGAGTCATAGTTTGAAAATGCAGATGACCATAGTACCCAAATTGTGATTGCTGAGGATTAAATGAGTTAAAGCATGCAGAGTGTTTAGAGTAGTGCTTGGCAAATTGATCAATCGATTGATAAATATGTTAAGAGTTAGATAGATACTGTAACAAAGGAAGATCTTTAAAGTGATGTATATCACTTAGGAAGATAATGAAATTGTCTGCCTTGTACATATCTATAATAGGATTGGTTCCCAACTGCCCAGCTCAATATGGATGAGATTCTTCTTGAGGAGATAACATTATGAGGCCCATTGAGGCTGCAAGAAGAGGATTCCCTGAAGGGTCAGTGAATGGGTAATAAAGATAGCCACGTGGCACCACTGCTGTGTAACCAGAGGCCCCCAACACTGCTGGGGCCGATGAGCTTCCTAGCAGTCATTAACTTTGTTATTCATTATCCTTGTTATTCATAGGGTTGTTTTAACACATAACCCCACTCTCCCTGTGAGGCAAATTCAGGAGTCTGGTAAAGGGGACAATGTAGCCCACAGTGGGGTGGAGTGACTGTGGGGCTGAGGAAATAGGCACTGGAGGAATTAGACCCAATTCATGTCAGAAGCTCACATCTCTTAGTACAGAGTAGGAGCCGGGTACCCTCTTTCTGGGACCATTGCCAACTCATGCCCATACTTCCACCTGCCCTGGAATCCTCTATGTCAGAACAGGTTCAATGGTTGCCTTGACAAGTGCAATTCTATGTAGCCCCAAAAGAATTGCCGAGAGGGGATCTTTGCTTGAAGAGTATTTCTGTTCCTAGACAGGAAATAGGGACACACAAGTGAAGTTTTGTGTTGTGAATGTGGTTCATTCATTCTTAAAATCCACCCTCTCTCTGAGCAGGCTATGCACAGCAGCTATGGGAGAAGCCAGAGGAATGTTAACGGGACCTTCAGATTCCACAGCCCCCTCCCTTCTCTCTGTCACAGCCAGTGGGTGCCCTCCTCTTCTCCTTTCTTTCTTGTTCTGGAAGAAAGAAAACATCACCTCTCCAGTTGCCTTTCACTTCCTGGTTGGTGTTTGGGAGTTGCTGAGTGTGGCCTCTGCCAGGAAGCTTGAGGGTGTTTTCAACAACTGTCTTCCTGCGGAGCTTCGAACTGCCACCGTTTCAGTGCCATAGGCTTGGCTGTGTGACGTGCCTCAGCCGTCTGAGTCAAGTCCTCCACTCGCCTTCCTACTGAGGGCCCTTCTCCTCCCCACAGGGAATGGAGGGCTGGTTTCTGCCTTGTACTTATCGCACTGGCTCATTCCCCACTGTGGTTACCAGACCATTTGTTCATACAGTTTATTCACTCTTCGTTCATTCAGTGTTCTTTTAACAAACATCTACTGATGATCTACTTATAGGCCAGACACCCTACGAAGCTTTGAGGATCAATGATAAATCAGACAGCCCTGCCTTGAGGGGCTCACAGTTTAGGGCTTTATCATTAAGGTGGAGTGGCAGGTGGGGAGAAGGGATGGCACATTCAAAGGAGTCATCCCATGGGTGGACTACTTGCTGACGGTGGGCAGTGTTAAGGGAACCAGGGTGGGACACTCAGGGCCCCCCAGGTAGTAGCAGGAGAAGCCATCGCTACCCTAGCCATAAGGGGCAAAGGGAGGAAGTAGTTTTAGAGCCAGTGAGGACCAGAGCCCAGAGGAGGATTCTGTAGAGAGGGCCTACCCTACAAGAGCTGTCCCTGGAAAAATTCAGCCTCTGTCAGAATCATGTCGAGCGGAAAAGCATGGTGGTGGTGGGTGAAAATGCTTTGACCTCTCCCTCTTCCCACCTTTTGTCTCCCATGGCTGAGCCCAGTTGGTAGCCAGAGGACCAGAGAGCCCACATGATGCAGACCTTAGAGTAGCGTCCAGGCACAGAGCAGTCAGGGAAAGGTGGGGGCCAGGGACAAGTGTCAGCAGAGTGGCTGTTGTGTGTCCCCTGGCATGGGGGTAGGAGAACTGAATGTTCCCATATTAAAGCCCCAACCATGTGCACCACATCCCCCGGAAGGCAGAGGCCTGGTGGGTCCATTTTCTGGGCATGACTGCCAGACCCATCTCCTACTAACAGTGGCCACCTGGGTCTGGGCCCTTCATGACAGTCAGCAAACGTGACCTGGCTGACTTCAGGGATCAAATGAAGCGGCAGTGGTGTGGTCACCTAGGGTTGGGGAGAGTCTGAACAAAGATTGGAGGAGCTGCCATGAAACTGCTTCATAGTCACATAGAATTTGACATGGTCTTTGTTCTTGAGCAATTTATAATCTTACTTGGGAGAACAAAACTGTACAAAAAATAAACAATTACAACAAAGGCAGCAAAACTACAATCAGTCAAGGTGGAGGCCCAGCAGCAAGCAAGTTCTGGGTGGCAAATGCAGCTGGTTCCTCTGCCTGACAGGTAGGTGGGGTGGCCACCAGCAGTGGGTGGCATCACAGTATTCTGTGCTGCTGGTAACTGCTACTTTTGTTGGGCACTCACATGCACACACACACACACACACATATGAACACAAAGATGCATGTATGCACATGTGCATGCACACAGACACATATGAACACACATGTGTACACACACATACCCAGAGATCTATTTCCACTGCTACCTGATTACTTTATTGGCCCTTTCTGGGAGGGAGAAATGGAGAGGTGGGAGACAGATTGTCATTGTTATTGATGCTGGGGCTCCTGTTTCAGTAGCCATGTTTCTTCTGGGTTCTGGGTTATCTTAAAAGAAAACAATGGCCTGTCTGGATTCTTGGTGATTTTGTTGATATTATACTGGGCTTCATGATCATGGCTTATCCAAGAAGAAACATCTCCATTTAATGGTTTCTGCCTCCCCAGCATCCGAAGGACCTTCTTCCCATGATGGAGTGTGCAGAGGCCCATCAACAGCCAGGAGGGAGAAACTGGTTTGCCATCACTTTCCTTTCTCTGAGAGGTGTTTGCCTCTATATGTTCCTTCCTATGCCCTCCTCTTGACATTCAGTTCAGCATCTTAATACCTGGGCTCCTCCCAGATTCCAGAATTCCTGCCATGAGGTGGTATTGAAATTACACAGATAGTACACATGTGATGGTTAAATATTTTTAGACAAAGGGGTTGTAGACTATCAGTGCATGGATCTTTCTGATTGGTAGAGAAATGTAAGAGCTCAGGAGAATAAGGGGGAGGAAACACTCACCACAGCAGTGTTAATGCTGAGCCCAGAACACATCTTGGTTCTCATCTTCAAAAGACAGCCAGAGGGCTCTACCATCTGCAGAAAAGTCACAGGTAGGGTGGCTTCTCTGCTGCAGTGGTCCTATCAAAATGATCCTGGTATCTTATTTGTGAAGATGCCTAAGGCTCCCCCACATTTCCAAGAATAGCACCTTTCCTTGGGCCAGTGTAAAACCTAAAAGAGCAGGATTCAGAAGTGCACCAGAAAATGGTTGGTGACTCTCAGTCATATGATTTCTTGTACTTATTCATTTTCCATCAGCAAATATGGATCCTCAAAACCTGGCCAATGAATTTTGTGCACGGGCCTATTACCTGCTGGAGACTTGAGAGAGGTTAGTTCCATATGAGACCATCCTCTGTAATGTCTTGCTTTCCATCATCTCCCTGCTCTTGCTTACTCCTAATCTCATTGATGTAGTCTCTATATGAACTCCCCTGAGCCTCACAAGGGGTACAGACTGGTGAGAAACACCTAGTAAGGCACATCATATGTGTTTGATAAGAGAGATGAGACGTGCCTGGGCACATCACAAAGGAGATACTAATGTTTGCGGTCACCTACAGTCGGGCCAATCTGTCTCGCATCCTCTACTCCAGGCCTGCCCTTCAGAATTACAGGTGGTTGGCTCAGAAGGTAGACATACCTTTCTGAGAATCTCCAGCATTCTGCCTTCTCCTCATCAGTGCCACCTTACATCCCCAGGGCCCTTGACTCAATGTGTTGGTATTTAAACAGGTATTTGATGTAACCAGAGACTCCCTAGGAAGGCCATGTCACTCTAGTTTACTATGTTAATTTAAAACAATGATTCATGGTTCAAAGCCCTTGGAAATTATCCAGGTCATACCTACCTATGCTGTCACCAAACCCTGCAGTGCATCATATATGACAATGAGGGAAACTGGACCCACTAGCCACCCCCTAAAACCTCATTTGCATACCAGCCAAACTTTTGTGTGAGGAGGGCTGCATCCTCTCAGGCCTGTACAATTTATATGTCTTCTCTTGGCATCTCACATTCAGTAGGAGACCATGGCCACTTCACCTTCCATAAGACCCAGTTTTCAAAAACCCCATCCGCTGGCCCAGACAAAGCAGGACTGATGGAGGAGGCAAGGGAAGTGATGCCAACATATAAAATGAAAAGAGTTGTAAACCACAGTTTTCCTGTTTTGGATGAGATGTCAAGAAAGCCTTCTTTAGTTATGGAAATTTCTTTAAAATAAACAAAACCAGTGGGTCACATTCTTTTGTGAGTTTCTGCTATTCTTCTCCTGTTCATTTTCACTATAAGAATTCATAACCAGGGAGAACCAAGATGGCGGCATAAGGTATAAACCTGTATGTGCTGTCCCCCCACAACCACATTAAAACTACAACTAAAAGACAAAACAGCTATCATCCAGAACCACGGGAAAGCTGGCCGAGTGGAAGTTCTACAACTAGAAGGAAAGAAAAAAGCACACTGAGACTGAGTAGGAGGTGCAGAGGCACCAAGAGCAGAGGTATGGAGGCGTGCACGAGGCAGGCTGCAACTGGGTGTGCAGTTTTTTTCAATCAGAAAGGGATACAAGCTCCTGAAAGCACTGACCTCGTTTACAGCGAGACTCTGGGGACCCAGACTCCTACGGGGAGAAACTGGACTGTCTTGCAGCGGGTTAGAAAGCGAGGGTGGCTTTCTGGCAGAGCTGCTCGTAGGGATCATTGTTACTGTGGGGGTGCGGGACTCAGGGACTCGGGGACTCGGGGATGCGGAGACACTGAGACTCGGAGAAGCACGGAGTCACGGAGAGGCTGATGACAGCCATTGTTGTTTGCTCTGCCCTGGTGATTCTCTGAGACCCTGCCCCACTCAAGATACATCCCCACCCAAGCTGTGCGCAGCAGGGCAAAGGAACTGCCTGCCCTTTTGCAGCCTAACCTAACAAACTGCAGCTGGGTCAGAGATCTCCAAAACTTCCAAACCACAAACAAGAGGAGAAAATCTGCTGATATCACTGTAGCTCCTGCTGGGTGGACTCACACAGTGGTTGACTTGGAGATCCAGGAGCCAGGGTACCCAGTGGTCAGATACCAGATTTCAACTCCTCACATCCATAAGGGACACACTCAAGAGGCAGACTCAGTGAGCACCAAAGCCCCACTGAAGCAAGTCCTACCTCATAAGGGTGTCTCCAGCACAGCAGTTCTTCCACTATACACACAGCGGGTCCTCACAGTCAGCCAAAATGTGGAGACAAAGAAACATGTCACAAATGAAAGAAATGGAGGAAAGCAAACTAATGGAGGACATAGAGTTCAAAACCACAGTTATAAGGTTACTCAAGAATCTTCTACGAACCTCCGAGGAACTTAGTGAGACCTTCAAGGATCTTAATGAGAAT
>NW_005369552.1:2451817-2475853 GCF_000412655.1 Myotis brandtii | reverse complement strand
GGCGGGGGGGAAAGGCATGGGGGGGGGTGGGAACCAGGTGGAGGGGAGCTATGGGGGGGAAAAGAGGGACATCTGTAATAATCTGAACAATAAAGATTTATCTTAAAAAAAAAAAAAAGAATCCATAACCAGGCTAAAGAACAGGTCTTCCCACAGAATATAAGAGCAATAGAACTACTGGTGATAATACTTTACATTTATAGAGCATTTTTCACCTTTAAAGCCCTTTATAAATATTAACTAATTAATTCCCTTAGCAACCAAGTACTTACTTTGCTTGCTTCTAGGCATAAAGTCAGTAATGGACTGAATTATAAATCTCCCTGGGGAGTGATTTGACATCTTTTCCAAATATACAACCTTGGTTGAGATGCTTTTTTTGTCCAATTCTCAAGTCAAATTTCAAAAATCACTATAAAAGAATGGAGAAAAAATAAAAAAGAATTCTAGTCACAGCCAATGCACCCCATGTCAGCCTGCCTTTGCTGAAGGCAGGTAATGTTTTCAGCACTGAATCTCATCTATGGCTTTCTAGGTATCAGCCAGGCCCTAGATGCTACCATCTCTGATGCTCAAACAGAAAATTCTAGAAATAAGCACCCTTGATTCTATTTCTATGTATTTAAAAATAAAACTGACATCAACACTAATATTGTTATGGGCTCTTACTGCTTCCAGTGTATTCTTTTCTTCCCTTTTTGAGTGTCAATCAATATGCTAGCAAAAACAACGGGTAAAATATACTGCCCTCCTCTTTCCCACCTCTCTACACTTCCTCTTTGTTTTGGTCTAGTGCCCACGGGCCACATGCAAATACAAATATTGTATTTGTTCCCGTTTTGTTTTTTTACTTCAAAATAAGATATGTGCAGTGTGTGTGCATAGGAATTTGTTCATAGTTTTTTTTTTTAAACTATAGTCCGGCCCTCCAACTATCTGAGGGACAGTGAACTGGCCCCCTGTTTAAAAAGTTTGAGGACCCCTGGCTCTAGTCCCACTGGTTATCATGGTTTCTGATAAACAGTAGTTGCTCAATAAATGCTGAATGAACATGTGAAACTTTGAGAACTTGAGGAGTTCAGTATTGTACAAAGCACAAGTATGCCAAACAAAGTCACTTGTTTCCAAGGCACCTCCCCCGTGGCCTCTACAACTGGAAAGGTGATTAACTACGCTTCACCTGTTCTAGGGACCCATCCTTTTTAACCTAGAAGCTGGGGTTGGCAGTTTGTGGGCAGAAGCTGTCTCCCTCAGATGCTACAAGGGAAAAACACAAAGGCCATAAAAGTCCTTACTCAACATAAAGGCAGATCAGTGGGCCCACCTTTCATGTTTTCAGATCTGCCTGTAAGATACAGATCACTCTTCTGGGAGGCCCCTTCCCTTTCCCCCCCATCCATGATTCTTTGATTTTTATCTTAAGCAGACGTTGCTTTAGAGCAGTTGACTGGGCAGTGGGTTACCCTGGGTGTTTGGTCAGGCCCCATACTCTTCTGAGATGTCTCTGATTTTAGAACAGATCTGGGAAATTGTCAGGGATTCCAGCTAGTCTGGGTTCCTGAGCTACACAACACTGACCTGGAGGCCACCGAACCTTCCTCAAACTTCCTATTGGGAATAATTCAAAGATGAGCCAAGCCACTGGAATCCCTTCCACTGCGATAGTTCTGGGGGAATCCTCAGACATTTGAGAGTTTCAAGAATCTATCTAATTCAGCTCTGTCTTAGAACTGACCTAGCTGTCAGCTGGGGGCAGGGGTATGGGTGGTCCAGGGTGGGCTACAATTTACTTCTCCACTGAGGGCCAAGTTCTCCAACATCTCAGAGGCCGCTCTGTGGTGCTTCTTTATTTCTCCCAATTAAAACACAAGTCATTTGGTCCAACCACTCAGGTGCCTTTATTTGCTAATCTTCTAATAGATATTTCTTTATTTTTTAATGTTTATTATTCTTTGGTTTATTTTATTTTAATCATCACCTGAGGATATGTTTTTATTGATTTGAGAGAAAGAGGAAGGGAGAGAGGGAGAGAGAGAGAGGGAGAGAGAGAGAGAGAGAGAGAGAGAGAGAGAGAGAGAGAGAGAGAGAGAGAGAGAGAGAGAGAGAGAGAGAGAGAGAGAGAGAGAGAGAGAGAGAGAGAGAGAGAGAGAGAGAAACATCAATATGAGATGTGCCCCAACCTGGGACTGAATCCACAACCTGGGTATGTGCTCTGACTGGGAATGGAACCTTTTTTTAAAACCTCTGGTATATGGGACAACACTCCAACCAACTGAGCCACGCCGGCCATGGATAATAAATATTTCTTATTCAGAGTTTTGTACAGACAGGGAAAGAGTTGCTAACACCTGTTGAGCACTTAATCCCAGACTCAGTGCGGTGTTCTTGGAGACACTCTCATTTAAATGCCACAGCTACCCTGCAGGCAGCATGTGGCAAAGCACCTCAAATCCAGCATGTCTGACACAGAACCGAAGTCTGCTTCTCCATCAGAATCCCTGAGTTCAGTGAATGGCACTACCCTTCTCCCAGTAGTGTGAGCCAGAAACCCAGGTTTCTGGGTGTCAGCCTCCATACTTGCCGTTCTCTAACCCCATATCCAAGGGCCACTGGCTTGACCTCCTAAGCATGTCTTGATTCCATCTGCTTGTTTTCCCCAGTCATGGTCAAACCTTTCTCCACTAGAATACAAGCTTCATGAGAACAGGAACCTCATCTGTCTTGTTTTCTGCTCCAACAACAGGCCTAGAACAGTGCCTGGAACACGGTAAGTCCAGCTGAGTGAATGATTGAATAAATGAGCGAGTGCTGTGCTTCCATCCCAGCGACTGCCACCTCTTGCTTAGGTTGCTGCAGCAGCCTCTTGCCTGGTCTCTCAACATCTACTCTTTGCCCCTCCAATTATGTCTGCTCTCTGTAGCCAGCTTGATTCTCTAAAAGCATCCCTAATCACTCTCCTGCCTAATGGCCTGCTAGGGTTCACAATTGAGACCACATGCCTGCAAAGTCAAGTACAGTCAGCCCCACCCATTTCTCAGAGCCTTTGTTCAGGACATTTTTCTCCACCAACCCCACCCTCCATCCCTTCACCTACCATGGCTCCCACATATCCTTTCAATCCTATCCATCCTCAAAGCAGTTTCTTTCTGCACCCTTTCCTGGCAGCTTGGTCTGGGTCTCAGGACCCTTTGTCCTTTCCTTTTATATGACCTGTTATAGTTTGCAATTATATAACAATTTCCTTTTTTTCAGTAACTGACTGACTCCTCCATTACGCAGGAACACCAGCTCTGTTCTAGCTTCGGGCTGAGCACAGATTATTTGCTGGAAGTACTGGTCCACCTCCATTTGATTCTGCAGCTCCATCCTCCACCCTTCCCTGCCCTGGCTCATGCCCTGTGAGGCTGATCCAAATGAACTGCGTGCCCCGGGCTCATCACCCCTTCATCTCTAACTGGCTTTGGCCCAGGGGAGGCACCCATAGGAGCTGGGAGAGTGGCTGGAGGGAGATCAGGGTCTTGTTCCCTCCCCATGTGTGGGCTGCCATTGCCTGTGGGTGTTCTCCTTTTCTCAGCAGCTTCCAACAACATGCTTACATTGGCTTTCCACTGCAGCCAGTCCCTGAACCGGGTCCCCCACCTCCCTGCTCACATCTTGGTAAAAATTCTGATTAAACCCTCCCTAGTCCCACTTGGATTGTGCTGTGGCTCTCCTGCCAAGACCTGAGATGCCTGAGCAGTGATTTTGCTCTTGCCTCTTGCTCCATCCTCTCTCTGGGTTACCCATCCTGGTTCTGCCGCTGACTTGTGCTCGTGTCTGTCCATCTAGACCAGCCTTGTTCTGGTCTTCCTGGTGTACAAATCTGCTCATAGTTGCTGGAAATGGGCAAAGCTGAGTCCTGAGGGTAGAGTGAAAACATTGCATTTTCTACTGTTTTTAATCCTGCCATTTCTAGTCTAATTGCTTTTGTCTCGAACCAGGATGCCCAGGCAATGTGGCCAGCATTCTCTTGTGTGACTCTTGTGGTTCTCCATACTTTGCACAGACACACTCGTGATGCCTTCTGCTCAGTGCTGGGAAGTGCGGAGCCATACAGCTGTCTGGCTCCAGTGACTTCCAGCATTCTCCTCGTTTCTCACGGCTTTCTCTGGTTATGTCCACTTTCTCATGAAGTCCTTGTTTATAATAAAGTTCTGTTTTTACAAAGCCTTTGCTTGTAGATATTCCCTAGTCCCACCTTCCTGCTGCAGGTAAGTTACAGTGTCAGCACATGCAGAACCCAGATATCTCCCAACCCTTGATAATAACAGGACTTGAAGCCAGGTTCCCTTGGAAAGCCCCTGCACTGTTTGGGACACTGGAGCTTGGGGGAGAGGTGAAGACAACAGCATTATGCCCGTGAAAGCATCCTGGCTTATGGTGAATGTGGTGAGAGGTCACAGCTGCTGGAATCTGATGGACCTGGTCCTAATGGCAGCTGTACCAGCCACTGGGCTGCCCAGGCACAGAGCTGGGAAGTGCAGAGCCAGCACCCACCCCTTGGAGTGCTAGATTCTCCCTGAACCTTGGGTTTCTCATCTGTGAAATGAGCTCAGCATATCTAGCATGCAGGGCTGTTGGGAGGGCCCAGTGATTAGTCATGCGGCCATATAATGACATTTCAGTCAACGATGAACCGCATATAGGACAGTGGTTCCATAAGATTATAATGGAGCCAAAAAGTCCTATCACCAATGAGTTCACAGTCATCCTCACATATTACCCACATGTTTGCTGTGATGCTGGTGTAAACAGACCTACTGCGCTGCCAGTCCTATACAAGTACAGCACATACAATTGCAGCAGTGGGCTATGCCATCTAGGTTTGTTTAAGTGCCTCTCTCATGTTGGTACATAGACAACATTGCCGAATGACACATTTCTCAGAACATATCCCATTGTTGAGCAGCTCAGGACTGTGCTGGAGGATGCATATAAGACCTTAACTGGGCACTTAGTAAATACTCATAACGGCCAGTTCCCCTTCTTCCCCTTTCATGATCGTAAATGTTCTCAGGTACCTATCCCAGGTCCTGTTTCTGTGAAAGCCAGCCAAGTGTCTATGTGGATATTCAGGTCCACTGGGAGAGGACCACCCCCACCCCAGGTGCAATGAGCCCACAGCCACACAAATCAAACGCATGCTACTTACTGAACAGCACATGCAACCCAGCTTTGTTGCCATGGACAACAGTGACTGTCCTATTAATTGGAACGCTGCTGTATTCTCTTTCACAATGAAGAGAAAGGGAACAAGTCCTAAAGAGGAGTGGGTATAAAGGGACTCATGGCACCAGGACATCCCGAATACCAAATGTGAATGCTAACGCTGCCAGAGGAAGCCCACTGAGACCAGCATGCTAGCCAGGTGGCCTCATCGCTAGCCCTTTGACAGCTGGTCTGGGAACATCCCCGTCTACTGCTACTGCAGAAGTTTGGAGGGGGCTCATAGAGCCCGGAGCCTGACCTCTCAAATAGGCAGGTGGCTGGGCCTTCCCCTCCCTGTCTCAGGCTGCATTGAAGTGTTCTGACTGCAGCACTGTTCCTCCCCACACACCACGGCAGACAGGGAGGGAATGAGATGGCCACTCCTCAGGCTGAGTCGGGACTCATCCCGCTTCAGAGAAACAGCTGGCTCCAGACACACAGCTGGGCAGGGCAGAGCACTTTATCTGGGTGGTTCTGAAAAATATGTAGCCTTAGGAATTCTAGAATAAAGAAAAAGCGTCCCCTCCTAGTGAACAGCACAGTGAAAGGGACCTCAAGGTGAGATTGAGACCCAAATGTCAAGCAGACAGAGTCTTCCTAGGACAAGCTGTGAAGATGCTGCCAGGGAGGCAGTGCTGTGCTCTCAGGAAGGGGGTGAGCAGCCCTGGAGGGAGAGCGGTTTGGGGGGCACCCAACCTCCAGGTGGGAGTCAGGTAGAGGGTCTTGTAGGAGGGGGATCGAGGGGCAAGATGGGGCCAATGATCCAAACCCCAAAGGCAGCGAGGGGGCCAAAATAGGGGTGGGGGAGCTAGGACACGGGCAACATGGTTTGTCTGTAAGATAGCAGGATGCCTCTTCCAGGTTCTGGAGGTGGAAGAGAGAGGAAACCTGGCCCTGGCCCCAGATCCAGTGTGGGTATTGTGCACCCCGTGGAGAAGGCACAGGAAGCAGGGACTGAGGACATGAGAGACCGAAGCCGAGAAGGGAAGTGGTTCTTCTCTAGTTCAATCCTGCTGTCCAAGCCTGCCGCAAAGAGAGATGTTAGAGGGGCAGGGTGCCCAGCTCATCACTGGACGGCTTGGGAGGGGGGATGGCGAAGGCTGTAATGAATAAAGTGCCTCATATCTGTCTTCTGCCTCCCTGGGGCCTGCAGAGCAGGAGTTGGCATGGAGACTGTTCTAGCTGCACTATGGTGACAAGGGGTGATTTTGCGTCAAGAGCACTCCCAGGATATGGGCGGGGGGTGGGGGGGATGCTGTGGGGAGATGAGGCCACACTGCTCTGGGATGGGGATGCAGCCGCCTGCTTTGGGAGTCCCTCCCCTGCTCGCCATCACCACCGAAAAAAGAAACATTTGTAGAAATCGGAACACCCTTGTGAAAATTAGTAGTTTCTGACCAGAAATGATTAGAAGAAGCTCCTACTTAAACAGTTAACATCAGGAATAGATTTATAAATCAAAGCCACCGTTAGTAAATGTGCTGATGAACTTGAGGTTGGGCTCTAGCTTAATAGTCTGTCTTTGGCTGTGAACAAGTAAATAAGCAAGTGCCTCAGATGTATGGGCGTGGCAGAATATTTTGTGTGAAATCACATTATTTCATAGTAATATACAATTTTTTCAAATCTCTATTATGTGTTTGAAAAGTTATCCCCCCCCCAAAAAAAAAAACACAACACACCTGGACCTTATTTCATTTAAAAGACAAACATAAATCCAAATATGAAAATTGGATTGACCCTTTAAAAAACAGACATTTGAGGAGGCAGTTGTAATTTTTTTTTAATAAAGTGATTTGTAAGGTAGAATTTCATCCCTAAAAGGCAGAGCATTGGTTCAGAATCTGACACTTGGGGCTAGGGCCTGGGAAGAGAATATTTCTTACCTGCCACTTGATCCTTTATCTCCATTTTCTCTTCCCTAAACACCCCCTTTAAAATATCAGCCTTTTAGCAACTCTTCCCTGAGTGGTTTTATCTTCTGAGCTCTTAATTGTCCATTTACTTAGCAAACCTACTTTGCTTGGGGTTGGTGGATCTGTTTAGTATTGTTCTCGTAGAAAGATCTTTCTTTACAAAATGTTATCAAGTGCCTGCTTCAAAGACCATTACCTGGATTTTTTTCCCCTCTGCAGCAAATATCCAATAATGGGTTTTCCTTAAATTGTACTTCTTCCTACCCCGCCCCCCACCTCCACCCTCCCTCGCCCATGCATTTTCAGTGCCTTTTTGTCTCTCTGTGTCTTAAGTGCTGTGGGGGCAGAAAGTCTCAAGAGCTCAGCCAGGCCCATTCCACCTGCCAAGGCCATTCCCAGGGCATCAGGGATAGTGCCAGGAGGAACGTGGTAATGAGGATTGTGGCCTCCACCAGAGGGTTGTGGCTCTGCTCCCCACATCCCCAGGTTTTTATGACCTTTGAGAGGACCTTCCGGGATGTAGGATATGGGTGCCCGGGGAGCACCCCACACAGAGCCAAGATGCCCCATTGGTGGTGCAAGGTCCTATTCAGGCACCATCCACCATCTCCCCGGTGAGCAGGGGCGGGGAGTGGGCGGGCAGTGAGGCCTGAGCAGCCTGGGGAAATGCCTCAGCTCCCGCGGAAGACACCCAGTCTTTACCCAGAGTTCAAAGGCCTGAGAGAGGCATTCAGCACTGGTTTGTTCTTGGTCTTGGTGTTGCAATGAATCACCACGCCCTCTTTGCTTTCCATTTTAAAATGAATGCATGAATAATACTCTTAATATTTTCTGTTTTAAAAGAAATGCAGAAAGTTAAGACAGACTGTGGCTGTTGTGTGGTTTCCATCAGATTTTTCCCCTTAAAAAACATCTCTCTCTCTCTCTCTCTCTCTCTCACACACACACACACACACACACACACACACACACTCAGAGATAAGTACTTCCACTATCAAACTCTAACCCAGTCACATGGGAGGACAAGGAAAAACGCTGTATTGATGTTTTTGAACAAGATTCCGTTGGAAGAAAAGGAAGACAAGAAAAAACAGTGAGTGGAAGTTAATTATCTCTCTTGGAAATTTTCAGGAACATTGGAAATATAAAATATGAAAGAGCAGAACAAAATTTTTTGTGGTGAAATAAACCAGGCTACCAGCTGTGTGTGTGTGTGTGTGTGTGTGTGTGTGTGTGAGAGAGAGAGAGAGAGAGAGAGAGAGAGAGAGAGAGAGAGGATGCCCATAGCATTCCTTTTGCTGCTGTTTATTGAGGGTGAGCAGAGGGTGGGGAGGCTGAGCAGAGGGTGGGGCGTGGGGTGGAGTGCCCTCAGTGTGTAAATCTGAGCCTGCCTTTTCTCAGGGCTACTAGGGAGGAGCATGTGGGTGTGATCCTTTTGTTCCTTTGGAAGAAAAAAATGTACTCTGGGTAAAAATAGTATTTTAAAGTTTTTAAAAATAAAAATACCGCATTGGAGCTGATGACGTGGGAGCTGTTTTCCCTGGTGGCACTTGGAGAGTGATTGAATGGGGAAGGCTGGCGTCTCCCTGCTCCACCCGCCTTCCCCAGGCACCTCCCCCTGCCTGCGTTTCCCTCAGCAGTGGCATCTGGGGACTGAGCCCAAGATTTCCACTTCTTTCTCCTGTCATTCACCTTTAGGATCTCAAGGGATTTCCCTGCTCAGGACATTTCCCAGGAGGCAGGGAGACCGTGCCTGAGCTGCGTGGGACTCAGCTGCCTCCCTCTGCTCCTGTTTCTCAAAATGTCCCTCACTGCCTCCTCTGGTGCTTGTTGGAGTCTCTGCTCCTGGCTTCACCCCCACGCTCTTTTTCATCCTGTTTAGTCTCCTCTTATTTTAATTAAGAATCCCAAATCTTTTCATTACATCTCCATGTTTCTAGTTTACAGGTTTCGTCTGTCTTATTTTCAGCAGCAGCATCTTCTTCATTGGAATATGGCATTTTAAGAAAGATTCAGCTCTATCGGGAAAGAAGGTTTGTCCAGGAAACAATCTCTTTCTCCATGATTCTGGGCCAGGAGGTACCTGGAGTGCCAGGGCGTCTGGACCTGTCCCTTCTTTGACCCCCAAAGCACTTTTTAAAAATGACACTTCACTTTGAGGCAAGAACTGGCTCTTACATTGAGACAGGATAGAAAGAAGTTAGGAAAAAATTCTGACAAATGGAATGAGAAAGTAGGAGTGGACATCACAGGCTGATAAGATGTTAGATCCTCTCATCAGAGCCCCCTCCTTCATCCATGATTAAAGGGAAAACAGTTTATGGCAAGAAACCCCTGTGGTGGTCAGAGAAGTCAACAACAGGACTGGCTAAAACCCAATCAAGCCAAGATGGAGGAAAACGAACCAGAGAACAACCCAAAGCTCATTATACCTTTACTAGATGCCAGGTGCATGGAATTTGTGCAGGGGTAGGGTCCCTAGGCCTGGCTGGTGATCAGGGCCCTCCACTTACACCCGCTTTGACTGGCCTGGGGCCAGTGGGCTGGGGGCAGCTCCTGCATTAAGCATCTTCCCCCTGGTGGTTAGTGTGCATCATAGCAACCGGTTGTTCCGCCGGTCATTCCACCATTAGGTCTATTTGCATATTAGGCTTTTGTTATATAGGATTATAATAAAAACTGACACCACAAGTAGAGAAGGGTCAAGGAGGATGAACACTGTTATACTTCTGGAATGGACCATATTAGTAACAAGCCCCCTACTCAACCAAAAGGTGGAGTCAGAATTTGGTGCCATAAAGTTCAGAAACAACCCAGCTTGGAAACATATAGAATCCCAAGAACTGATGAACCCAGTGCATATCTCACTCGTAAGTTCGCTGGTATCCACGTGGACCTGTACTTCCACTTCTTTCATAGTGACTTGCAACCAGGGGAGCAGCAATGGCAACAGCTCACCCTGGGCTCACCCCCTGAACCTGTCTTCAGGAACCTGAGTCCTAGCTTCTTTTTCTCTACCTCAATAAAACTTGCTCTCACTCTCACTCAGACTCATTCTTGAATTCTTTCCTGTGTAAGTCAAGACCCTGGAGGTCCCAGACTGCTGAGGGCAGAGACCACCCTGGCTCGATGAACTGGTTGGGTGACAACATGAGCTAAATACACAATCAATAAAAATAAAAAGCTCCTGGCTTTTTAGTTGCCTGGCAATTGGTAGGCACTTCCCCTCTGCACACTCATGGGTCCTAATTTATAGCACTTGGCCCAGCTCCTACATAGTCCAGGTGCTCAACTAGTGGATTGCTCCTTGCACCTAACCTTGGAGGAAGGAAGATGTGGATTGTGCTCTTGAAACCTAGTCACATCATTTTAGAGGGTCCTGCTTATAAATAAAATTCGTAATAGCTAACCTCAGAGCTCTCGTAATCCAACCCTTCTTAGTTTTATAGATGAGGAAAATTAGACTCAGAGGTGTGAGTTACTTGCCCAATATGCAGTTGGTTGGTCTGAGAAGGTACTATAAGCCAGATATCTGGGTTCTTTGTTCACTAGGCCACATTGCCTCCACCACAGTGCACTAAGACAAAAGCCATTGGGTCACTTCAAGCAACTTTTTGTAAGAGTTGCCTAAAAGGCTTAATTAAGCTATTTTATAAAGAAAAATATATATATGCACATCTGTGTGTATTTTTGTAACAACTTTAAACTCAGTGTGACTGCATGCAAGCTCCAGCTCCTTCAAGTTACTGAGGAGACTCAGTGACTGGTAGCCAGAGTGGAGCAGGGATAGTATATCTTCTTCTCAACTTGACTGGCTTCTGAAAATATCCCTGCAAATTCAAAGTAAGCTTCCTTTTCTGTTGTATAAATCAGAACAGATAGAAATTTTTCACTTCCTTTGGCAATAGGCCCCCTTTTAATGCATCTGGAGCAGTCAGTTCCACAGCTGTTCATCACACACCTGCCACATGCAGGCACACGCATGATGCTATAAGGCAGTGGTTCTCAACCTTCCTAATGCCGCAACCCTTTAATATAGTTCCTCATGTTGTGGTGACCCCCAATTTCATTGTTATAAATTGAACATAATTAAAGCATAGTGATTAATCACAAAAACAATATGTAATTATATATGTGTTTTCCGATGGTCTTAGGCGACCCCTGTGAAAGGGTCGTTCGACCCCCAAAGGGGTCGCGACCCACAGGTTGAGAACCGCTGCTATAAGGTCATGGCCCAGGGAAGCTGGTCTGCAGCCTTGTCTGCTCAGAGCTGGATATGGGAGCCAACTCTCAAACTATGTGCCACCCTCAGGCCTTCCTGTGACCTGCCCCTTGTCCTGGTCTTCACTTAAAAAAATATATATATTTTTATTCATTTCAGAGAGGAAGGAAAAGGGAGAGAGAGAGAAAGAGAGAGAGAAACATTAATGATGAGAGAGAATCATTGATCAGCTGCCTCCTGCATACCCCACACTGGGGATCAAGCCCACAACCCAGGCATGTGCCCTTAACTGGAATAGAACCTGGGACCCTTCAGTCCATAGGCCGACACTCTATCCACTGAGCCAACCCAACTAGGGCCTGGTCTTCACTTTTGAGTGATGGTCAGCCTGCTAAAGTATACAATAGCTGACCAGAATCAGGTAAGGGAAAATCATTTTCATTTCTGAGCATAGACATCATATCAATGGCTTACTGGGGCGGCTATTGGTATGGACAACAGGTAAACAGGCCCTGGCTTTCAGTCAGGCAGCTGAAGCATATTGGGATGGAGTGACTTTGAAGAGCTGATTACACAATGCTGGTGGCACCATGGTTTCTAACCTGGAGGGCATAAGGCAGTGACATGTTTGGAAAGGGAGGCAGGGGAGGGGTCCCTGAGTGTACTTGGCAAGTACATGGTTCCTACTGAGGTTGTGCATTTCTTGGTTTGGTTCTGGGGGCACCTGGTGGAAATTACTGTGGGACGGTGGCTGTCACCCTTCTAAGTTACCTTCGGGCAGCCAATGCTGCTGTGGGCAAAAACTGGCACTCTCACTATCTCCCTCCACAATGTCTCTGAGTCACTTGAGGGGAAAATAAGTGAATATTGCTTATAGGCTTGAACTCCTTGCACATAAAAAAACATGCCAACAGCCTGGGGAATTTCTAAGTCTCATCTGAAAGACCCAGAGTGACTTAGGGAAAAGGCTAGAAGCACCCTGAGGTGGGCAGAACATGTCAGTGACAAGAACACTGGAGTGTGGGTGGCCAGGATGGAGGGGCAAGAACAGGAGCACCATGGAGGAGAAGCTGTAAGGGACAGGGCCGCCAAAATTGAATAGCTGAACCCCTAAGCTCTTTATGGTCCCTACAGAGGTGGGACCTGGAGAAGCAGGAAGAAGCAATCATATTTGACTGTCTGTGATGTAGTACTCATGTACACAACCAGCCATGGCCATTAATCCTCTTCTATTTATATTGTCTGACTCAGATATGGCCCCAAATTTCTGCCACTTTATTGCATATTGTGCTTGCTTTTGTCATGGAGACTGAAAAGTGTGGGACACTTTTCAAAGGCCAGATAGCGTGATGGCTTGCCCTCCATCAGGAGAAGCTCATAGTAACATCAACCTTCCTGTTCAAAGGTGAATTGTGATAGTCATTCCCCGTGTTTTATGGTGCTCTAGGGGTCACCCGCCACGTTCACCCTCACGGCCTCATTCCCTCCCTACCATCCCTCTGAGAAGCAGGTCAGCACAATGAGTATGGGACTTTGGAATCAGACCACTCTGGCTGTAAATCCCAGCTCTTCCAGTTACTCTATTTTGGGTAAGAAACTAATGAGGCAAAATGTCCTCCTCTGGAAAATGGGGATTATCACACTTACTTCATCAGGACAAAGAAGGCTTTGGGGCACATTTGAAACTTCGGGGCAAATTAGAACAAGATGCCTTTTCCTCAAGATCTTTTAGTTCCATTCGTCAGAAAATGACTGTAGCCTATGATGACCATGATGTGAATGCTGCTCCTGAGATGGGGTCCCTTTTGCAGTCCCAGGGAGACTCTGGCCGAGGATGGCAGTGGGGTACACATGGGCTCTCAGCAGTCACTAGGCAGAAAGCTCTTGTCTCCAGTCTGTCTCAGGAGGAAACCTGAGACCTAACCCCAACTCTGCTAACTTCTCCTCCAGCTCCCCTTCCTTCGTGCTTTAAATCTGCTTTCAGAAAATATACCTCTCTTTTAGTAGGCCACCCAGCTATGCATTTTGTCAAAAAATGTAGATACACTTAAACTTTCCACAGGAATCAGTCAGCTTTCTCTAAACTAAAATACTGAATTTTGAAGAGCAAATGGTTCTCAGGAAGATGGTGAACCAGCCCAAAATGGGGCTCCCAAACTGCCAGCTTCTGCCCACTCCATTAGGTGATCTTGATGGAATGACTCAGCCTCTGGTGATTCAGCTCCTTTATATGTAAAACAGAACAATACTCATAATTCTTGCAGAGATATTATCAGATAGAATCTATGAGCTTTTCAAAGAACACTGAGAGCCAGAGGTAAATGGTACCAAAAACAGCAGGTGAGCATTGCTATCGTTATCAAAGAATCGTCAATGTTCATGTAAAAACATTTTGAAGGTCTCTTTCAAAGAATCCTATCTGGTGGAAATAATTAAATTTTCCCAAGGAGGAAGTGTAAAGGACGTGTAATGCTTCATTCATTCAGCCATTCAATTTTTCATTGAGATTCTTCTGTGCGCCCAGCAAGGGGGTTGCAGTGATGAACAAGAAGCACACAGGCCTTTCCTCTAGGAGTTTACAGATCAGTGGGCATGTGACATGGAACCTAGAAGGAGCAGATGGAGAAGTCCCAACATTATTGGAGGTAATAGAGAGCAAGACTCATTTGCTTGAGTACCTTTTTCCCTTTTACTTTGATCTTCTTGCTGTCCATGAAGAAAGTTATAATGAGCATCTGCTGTTTTGTCTGCCTAACATACAGCCCCTCTCTGGCAAAGCATCTGATCATGGACCACTCCCTACTCCCAGCCTATGGGGTTGGCATGGGGAGACCTCAGTCCTGGGATGCAGCATATGGGTATGTGTCCCAGGGTGGAGCAAGTAAGCTCTTCATCTGCCTGGCTACATGGGCTGTTGCAGGAATAAGATTTCCAGATAAAATACAGAATGTTTATATAATTTGATTCAAAGTTAAGTTTGTATTTAGGCAAATAAATAATTTCTTGTACGTGTCTCAAAAATTGCGTGGAATATACTTATACTAAGAAATTATTCATTGTTTATCTGAAATCCAAATTTAATGGGAGCCTCTTATATTTTTATTAGCTAAATCTGGCAAGCATATTCAAGAGTGATGTTGGGAGCCCTCTCTGGCTCATTTCTGGAATTATTAGCAAATAAGCACTTTTTCCCCACTAGACTTGGTGATAGTTGCTATTACCAATCTCTGGGAGAGTCTTCCTGAGAAAGGGCATGGCAGCCAAGCAGAGCTGAGATGGGAAGAAACGTGCCTGAAATATATGTAGAGTCTCTAGATCTCTACATATGATGAGCCTCTAGCCTTTCCAGTCAGGTGAGCCTATCTTGTCCCTTTGCCCTTGTAATTGTCCTGAACATACATTCCCAGTGCTGTACTGCTGCTCTAATTCCCCCAATTTTAGGGACTTTCTATCAAAATTGTTCCCATTCCTCCAAAAAATCCAATCAATTTTAATCTCTCCAGAAATCATTCTCAGAATTTTCCAAAAAGACTGCCCCAGTGTTTACAGGACCACATAGACAGGTTGCTTTGTTTCCTGGAATGTAATATGTCTCCAAAGACTTTGCTTATTTAAAGCCGTGGATGCTCCCTGGGCTTCAGTCTCTCAGTGTCGCATGAAACCTCGATAGTGTCCTGGAGTGGATTTATGTAACAGATGTGAGCAAAAGCAAGGGGGAGTCACTAGGAGTCAACATGGTCTCTCTTGATATGGCAGCACATTTTGTAAAAGCCCCTGTGTGTGGAATCACATGCCTAGGCTTTGAGTCAAGACACTGTTACTGACCACCTCTCTGCCCTGGGTGTGTGAGTACCCAGGTGAGTACTCATGCAGGTCTGTTAGTACTCATTGTGAGTACTCCTGTAGGGTCTTGTGTAAGTACTCAGTGTGAATACTCATACAGGTGCTCTCACTTCTGATTCCCTATCAGTGAAGTACTGAGTTGTACAACATCTAACATGTGTTTCCAAGTCCATGGTTCAATGATGTAAAATCATGCTGACAGATCCAGGGATTTCATGGAGAAAGCATATCTGGATTTCATGGGGATACTTCACAATATCCCTTCAGGAGAAATGTGAGAAATAGAGAAAGAGAAATTCAATCACAGTGACAGAAGATTGGCACCTTTGTCTATAAGAACTCACAGAGACAGGAATTCTTAAAGGTGAGATGTGGCCTGTTGCAAGGCTACTCTCTCATCCTGGGCTATATCAACACCTTAAAGTAACTGAAAGCATGCTCACCAACTTTCAGGTGACACAGATGTGGGAGGAAGGAACAATACGTCAGAAGACAGCAACAAGATTTAAATGATTTTAATATTCTGAATTGATGCTTTAAAGCTAAATCAATCTATCTTTTCATTCATCTATCCATCCATCCATTATCTATCTATCTATCTACCTATCATCTATCATCTATCAATCATCTGTCTTATCTATTATCTATCTATCTATCTATTCATCTATCCATCATCTAAAAGAATAATATCCAGCAGGTTTAAAAAATGCACAACAGCAATGTGGTTCATGTAAAAAAGACTAGGAAGGTCTGGTTTATGACCAACTGAATACTCATCAAAAGTAAATGTCCAAAGAGCGAATGCAATGCTCATTTGTATATCAGCTGGGAGTGCCTCATTCAAAGAGCAGAAGAGCTTCCTGTTCTCAGCACTGACCCCTTCTTACCCCTGTCATTGTAATACTGGGACTTATATTGAGGAGGTCAGGGTGTGATGGAGAAGGTCTAGAAATCACCCATTCATTTGCTCATTCATAGATACGTGCCTTTATTCATTCAGCAAACATATTCAGCCTTATGAGCAGTGGCCTCAAATCCTTTTTGAAATAAGATAGGAATATAAATGAATGAGTGAATGAATGAAAGGAAAGACTGAGTTCCTGCCCTCAAGGACTTCAGCCTGGAGAAGGGAAAGGCTGATAAAGTGGGAATTGCAGGCCCTCCAGAGCTGTGAGAGGAGCACTGGAAGCGAGGGTGGCAGAAAAGGAAAGGTGTGTGTGGAGAGGAGTGTGTTCATCACACTCAGTTCCTAGCACTGCCATCTCTCCTTTTATTTGCTGATTCATTTATTTCCTCCTTTTATTCTTCTTCACCAAGGAGGAAATCATTTTACTGGGTTAATGTGTATTCTTTGATTTTTATGAGTTCTTGAGAAGCAAGTGTTGCTTCTTTGGCTACACTTTTACATAATCAATATTGTACTAGTGACTGACTCTTTTTTGCTTTCTTAATTCAGTTCTAGGTCATGAGAACTAACCAGGTTCTTGAGTATACAGTCAACCCGCTTTATTCACAGATTCTCTATTTGCAAATTCACCTACTCACTAAAATTTATTTGTTGCTTCCAAATTAATACTCAAGGAGCTTTGATGGACATTCATGGACCTGATACTCAGAGCAATGATGAGTTTGGGTAATGATGTGCATGTTCTCAGCTGAGAAGGACCAAATTGACACTCTACCTTCTTGTTCCAGCCCTTGTATTATTAACAATCGACCATTTTGCAGCTGTTTAAAATGACCCCCAAGCTTAGTGCTGGAGTGCTGTCTCGTGTTCCTAAGTGTAAGATGGCTGTCATGTGCCTTACAGTGAAAATTCATGTTAAATGAGCTTCCTTCAGGCATGAGTTATAGTGCTGTTGTCAATAAGTTCAATGTTAATCAAACAACAATTCAGATTAAATAAGGTATCTTTAAATGGGAAAACACATAAATTAAAGTTATGTTATGATATTTGACAAAAATATTGTGACCAGAAACTTGTAGGAACCTAACCCTTTATTTCCCCTAGGAGCAATGGTCCAGTATTCCCTAATTCAGTGTTTTCCACAACTTTATGGGACAGAATGAGTAATAAGAATTGACTATTTTTCTGCTTCATGGCTTCTCACTGCTGCATAGTATTCCATACCACATTTTATTTCTTCATTCCCCTAGGGATGGGAGTGGCCTATGCATGACAAGGATCTTCATGCATCTTCCCTTGGAAACCAGTGTGAGAATTTCTCTGGAGGCATTCTGAGAATGGACTTCTGGGCCCTAGGGTAACTGCATTTGACCAAATACCGCTGGATGACTCTAAAGAAAGGCTGTTCCCCCTGGCACTCCTACCAGCACCACATGAGGGTCCTATATCCCCTCAGCCCAGCCATGACCTACTGTCATCCAATTTGCAGTCTGATGGGGATAAAGTCGTAGCTCATTATAGTTTTTATTTTATATTTCTAATTAAATTAGTTACAGTATTTCTTCATTTGCTTATTATTTGAGTTTCCTCTTTGGTAAATTGCCTATTCATATGTTTTGCCTATTTACCTATTAGTTTTTTTAAAAATTGATTTTCAAAAGTTCCTTGTATATTTTACATATGTGAACCTTGTCAAGATTAGACATTTTAAATATATTCTCCTGATTTGTCATTGGCCTTTTTACTGTGTTCATGATTTTTTCAGTAAGTGGAAATTTTTAACATTAGCATATACAAGAAATGAAACATTGGGTGGATGGATGATGTGGTGTCTAGCTGTGAGGAAGGAGAATTTTAAGAGTGAGTTTCCATATGAAAGGCTATGTCATTTAAAGAAAGAGTAAAGGCAATTCAAATTCTTTTGGGGGTGGAGGAAAATAAAATATTAATGGTAGGATAGCTATTTTATCTTTAAGGCTGTATGTCAAAGAGGCTTTAGACTTAGTCCATCCCCAAGTAGCAAGGACTGCTCTTTGTTCTCAGAGATGGCCAAGCAGGATAAACATCAGGGATGCTGCATGGAACTGTGGCCTTGATTGGGCAGCTAGAGTCAAGGAGTTGCTGTCAACTCTGAGAGTCTATGAATGACATGGAGATTGTTCTTAAACAAGCAATTCGTTATTTCAGCACTAATGCTCACCAGTTAAGCTGGTCTTCTCAGTATCTGTCAAAAGGCAATATCTTCTCACTGTACTCCATCCCCATCCCTTACCTACACAGGCACCACTCATTAATCATATGGACATGACATTAGGCAAGCTCTTTCTGTGACTTCTTCCTCTTCTTTTTAAAACTCACAATTTACTGTAGACTTCTAGATAGCTCCCTTCATTACAGGTCTGAGTCTGGAGAGAAGTAAAAGGAAGAGGGAGGGTAAAGGGTTGAATATACCTCAGTGCAGTTATGGAATGGGCAAAAATGGTAGTTTCTGTCTTTTATTCATCCTTGAATTCATTCACTCACTTAATTATACATTGGTGAGTGCCTCATTCATGTCAGGCACTGGGCTCAGCATTGGAGGTACAAGAGTGAGCAAAACACCCAGACAGGGGGTGTCTGTCCTACCTTCATGGAGCAGACTCTACAGGGGCAATCATCTATTTCACACCAAATCTATAAAATACATTTCTACTTGTGTGCTCCCTTTAAAACCAATGAAATTTCCTACCTTCATGGAGCAGACTCTACAGGGGCAATCATTTATATCACACCAAATCTATAAAATAGTCACATTTCTACCTGTGTGCTCCCTTTAAAACCAATGAAACAAATAATAAAAATGCAAATTAGAATTAAATAAAAATACCACTTTCATCTGTCATGAACATTTCATCTGTTGGCAAACATCCAGAGATTGACAGACACTCTGTTATTGGCGAGACCGTGGGACAACAGGCATTCTCACCCATTGGTGTGAATGCAGACTAGTAAAGTTCCTATGGAAGGGAATTTGGCAATGTTCAACAAAATGACATGCATTTAACCCTTTGATCTAGAAAATCCACTCCTGGCAAAATATCCCTAAGATAGGTTGGCAAAAAATACAGTAAGATTTAGGTATAAAAAGATTTATTACAGTACTTTTTGTATTACCAAAAGACTGGAAAAACAACACAAGTGTGCACCACTAGGGGACTAGTTGAAGAAACCATGGCCTGGTCAAGTCCATGCAACGGAGAACCATGCATTATAAAAAGGAATGAGGGCCACCACTGCATCCTATTATAGAGAGATCTCTAGGATATACTATTAAGTTAAGTGAAGAAAGCAAAGTGAAGAATAGTGTGGATAGCATGATATCTTATAATTTAAAACAGGGGAGAATTGTATATATACCCACTATAGTAAAACCTCGATATAACAGACTAATTTGGGCTAGGGGGTGTTTGTTAAAGCCGAAAGTCTGCTATATAATAAAGTAAGTTTTTGAATGGGTATGTTAGTTAAAAAATTAACAAATTAGTTAGTATATCTGTTTTTACTTATGTAGACATGTTTATGTAATTATAACTAAGTATATGAAAAGTTTAATTTCACAGAAAAGTTTTCTATATACATATTACTGTAATTTTAAATTTATGCTGAATAGGTCTAGTAAATGCGTGCCTTCACCTGTCACTGCAAGTAAATAAATGCACATGGCTGGGGTGTGGCTTAGCGCATTTCCTTAAAACGCACCCCAGGACAACAGAGCCAATTATTTTTAAAAGTCACCCCAAACAACAGAATCAATTACTGTGTTTACAAGTAACAACTCTGGGATTTAAATATTAGACTATAGTTGTAGATATGTAATATTTATTTATGTCAGCAAAATTATTGCAATGTTTTTTCCAACAGATGGTCTATTTGCTACAATTTGTTAAAAAAAATAACAGTGAATTAGTAACAAAAAAATAACCTGCTAATTTAATTATAAGCAAATCTTGTTAAAAGCATTTTAAAATTAACAGGGTGTTTTCATATATGACATATGGGCCAGAAATTTTGTCTGTTAAATCTGAAGTCCATTAACTTGAGGTTCAAAATATCGGGAGTTTACTGTATTTAAAAATTGTAATGAGCCGGGCTGGTGTAGCTCAATGATTGAGCCTCGACCTATGAACCAGGAAGTCACAGTTTGATTCCTGGTCAGGACATATACTTGGGTTGTGGGCTTGATCTCCAGTAGGGGAGTTGCAGGAGGCAGCCGATCAAAGATTCTCTCTCATCATTGATGTTTCTATCGCTCTCTCCCTCTCATTTCCTCTTGCTCTCTCCCTCTCACTTCCTCTCTGAAATCAATACAACTTTTTCTTAATTTTAATGGAAGGACAGACCAAAACTAATAAAAATTGTCACCTATGTGGGAGGGAGGGAACAGGTGATGAGGAGAATAATATAAGATAGATTATCTGAATGAACTTTATAGTACAGATTTGACTTTGGTGCCATCTGAATGTCTTATAAGACAAAATATAATAAAAAAAGAAAACTGCAGAGCAGAAGTAGAACTGCTGCCAGTTCTGCCACCGATTCAAGAGCCAGGGTAGTGGCTTCCATTCTCTGTTGCCTGAGGAGTGGGCCTGGGACGGAAACAGTCACCAAGGTTGGTTGCTTGGGAGCGTCTTTGCCTCCCGCAGTCCTCCCTCAGGAATGACCATGGATAAAAGTAAGCTGGTACAGAAAGCCAAGCTCATGAGCATGCTGAGTGCTGTGAAGGTCTTTTTGCAGCCCTGAAGGCAGTTCCAGAGCAAGGGCACAAGCTCTCCAATGAAAGGAGAAATCTGCTTGTCACTGCTGTGTCATCTCCAGCACTGAGCAGAAAACAGAGAGGAAGGAGAAGCAGCAGCAGATGGGCAAAGAGTACGATGAGAAGATTGAGGCAGAACTGCAGGACATCTGCAACGATGTTTTCAAGCTGTCGGACAAATATCTTATTCCCAATGCTACACAACCAGAAAGTAAGGTGTTCTACTTGAAAATGAAAAGGGATTCTTTTAGATAGCTTTCTGAGGTGGCACCTAGAGACAATAAGCAAGCCATTTGAGATTAGTAAGAAAGAAATGCAGCTTACACACCCAGTTCCACTTGGCCCCACGCTGAATTTCTCAGTCTTATTTACTATGAGATTCTGCACTCTCCTGAAAAGGCTTGCAGTCTGGCAAAAGTGGTGTGTGATGAGGCAACTGCTGAACTGGGTACACTGAATGAAGAGTCGTACAAACACAGCACCCTGATCATGCAGTTGCTTAGGAACAATCTCACTCTGTGGCCGTCAAAAACCCGGGGGATGAAGGAGACACTGGGGAGGGAGAGAACTAATGTCTATGGTGCTTTGTCACCTGTTCAGTGTCACTCTATTCCCGCCACATATATTCCTTTGTGTGGTTAAAAAAAAAAGAAGAAAAGAAGAAGAAGAAGAAGAAGAAGAAGGAGAAGAGTTATGCATTGACTTTTCAATGTTTCACAGCTTCAGCTTAGCAAAAATGGTCCAGGGGTAAACAGCTGGTTTTTTTATCTCAAACTCTGATTGGCGACATAAATGCCAAGGCATTCTAAAGTTTTGTTTTTTAACATTCGCAGGATTACCGTGTGTTTATTTTTTTCAAAAACCCAAACACTGTGATTATGGGGTTTTGTAACTAAGCAGAACTCTTACTGGTAGAAAAAATAACCTGTATTATCTGTAACTTTGGGGGAAGTTTAATCTGATATCAAAGCAGTCACTGAAATACAGCTCCATTGTAAAGTACAGAAAATTACAGAGATTATATTGTGATGCTGGGACCTGGAGTGAGACACCTACCATCTCACATTTGGGGTTTATGGCAATTCACAGTAATTCTGCCTGTTGTTCGGAGCTTATAGATACCTGACCAGTTGGGGCTATGGCCACTCAGAAGGTCACGACCACAGACGTCCAGTGTCTTCCTCTGAGGAAACTCGAAGCCTGAAATTGAAGTTCTGTGTGGCAGGCAAGGGTTATGACACCATGAGAAGGCCCAATGCTCATATAACTCACGTGACTAAAACCCTGTCCTACAACAATGTCACCGATTGGGGATTTGTGCTTCAGTTGTGGAATCTGTTTTGCTTGTAACCACACGCTAAAGGAAAAAGAAAGCCACATGTTTTATGAATGTCCTTACCTGTCTCCTGGGTAACACCGTTATGAATAATGTTCTGCAGAGATTGCATTTCACATGGGGAGTACTCAGGCTTTGGGTTCTTCCTAGCTCCAGGCTTTTAAAATTTGAAATCTAAACATTCTTTTCCACTGTCTTTTCAACTATTGACTTTTTTTTCTCTCTTCCTCTTTAAATTTCTGTCCTTATGCTTCTTTACCTTTTTATTTTTAGGTCTATCTTTATTTGTCTTTGTCCATGGTTTAATACTATATGAGCAGGGATAGAGGGCCTGGAGGGGGTGAGAAGTGAAATTGATGAACATTTTGGTGAGCAGGCCTTGCTTCAAAAACTTGAGAAGAACTTCCAGCACCATAGCTCTGTCTTCTTACGGTTCTCAGCACAGTCATTACTTTTTAGTCACACCAAGATCTGAATCAAAAAAGTATTTTTAAATATCCATGACTTCTCCCTGTATTACCGCCAGTCTTGATAATGCTTGTTAGTACCTGTCACCAGATCTCCCAATTGTACTCATCCAGCCAAGTCCACAGATGTGTTGAAACAAGACCCTATCATTCAGGGAAGTTGCCGGAACACTGCAATGGGGAGAATCCAGAACACGGAGCCTACCAGTCGCTCAGTGTCCATGCTCTCTCTTTAACACTCCACATAACTGTGGTACCATCTGTTTGTCCATCTGCTGAAATGAGAAAAAAAAAAAAACATTCATGCACTGATGAAAACAAACCAAAAAAAAGTAAGTCCCTCTTTTCTAGCTGAACAAAAAGTGCAGCTAAATACTCGGCATTTGAAAATGGAATGAGCCTGTCTGTATATCTGGTAGCTCTTTCTTGCTTTGTTTTCTTTACCAGTATTTTGCCTCACGTTTGCTACTGTGATGGGTATATTACTTAGCAAGCACGCCCATGGTTGTGAACATAGTATAGCATAAAAGTAAAACTCCTGTTTTTGATGTACTAGATTGTGTATGTCTTTCAAACAGTTCTAGTTTCCACCTTATACAGAATAATCAGGAAATGTGTAAAAATTCAAAGGTAAAATAAAAAATTTTATTCATTAAAAAATAAAACTATAGTTTCCAAAAATGTTGAAAGCAAAATAAAACAATGTAAATGTATACAAATTTAGGGGCTTAAGCACACAGAGAGAAATTATGTCAGATGACTTAAAAAGCTAATAATTAGTGTGTATCATTAGTGAGATATATATTCAGATGTTCCTAAATTTACAATGGGGTTATGTCCTGATAAGCCATTATAAGTTGAAAATATTGTAAGTTGAAAATGCATTTAATAAACCTAACCTACTGAGCATCAGAGCTTATCCTACCTCAAACCAGCTCAGAACATAGTATCCAAAAAAATGCTATAAAGTGGCGGCTAATGGGGAGCTGTGGCTCATTGTCATTGCCCGGGATCGCAAGTATCTTACTACATATTGCTACCCTGAAAAAAGATCAAAAATCAAAATTTAGTTTCTACTAAATACATATCACTTTCGCACTATTGTAAAGTCAAAAAATCTTAAGTCAAACCGGGGACTGTTTATATATCCCAAGGACAAAAAGAGTCCCAGAAATCTTAAACTATTTCCAACAGTATTATCTACACTAATAAAAGAGAAACATGGTAATTAGCGTACGACCGCTATCCTTCCCATTGGCTAATAAGCATATCCTTATGCAAATTAACTGTCAGCCAAGACGGCGGC
>NW_005369552.1:2413536-2450682 GCF_000412655.1 Myotis brandtii | reverse complement strand
TGACAGGGGGCGGCGCCCCAACTCCCCAATCGGCCCTGCTCTGAGCCTGACCAGGGGCTGCACCTAGGGATTGGGCGTGCCCTCTGCCACCTGGGAGCAGGCCTAAGCCAGCAGGTCGTAATCTCCCAAGGGGTCCCAGACTGCGAGAGGGCACAGGCCGGGCTGGGGGACCCCACTCCCCACCGAGTGCACAAATTTTTGTGCACCGGGACTCTAGTCCTATACAATAAAAGCCTAATATGCTAAGTGGCCAGCTGTTCAACCAATCAAAGGGTAATATGTTAATGATATGCTAAGACTACTCAACCGCTTGCTATGATGTGCATTGACCACTAGGGGCAGATAGTCAACCAGTCGACCTGTTACTATCATGTGTGCTGACAACCAGGGGGCAGATGCTCTGACTGGTAGGTTAGCTTACTGCTGGAGTCCAGCTGATTGGGACTGAACAAGATGGGCTGGACATATCCTGGAGCCCTCCTGTGATCCCTCCTTGGCTGGCCAATTTCCTGCGTCCCTCGCAGGCCCGGATCGTGCACCGGTGGGGTCTCTTGGCCTGGTCTGCGCCCTCTCACAATCTGGGACCCCTTGGGGGATGTTGGAGAACGGGTTTTGGCCTGATCCCACAGGCCAGGCCGAGGGACCCCACTGGTGCATGAATTCGTGCACCGGGCCTCTAGTTGTTAATAATAATATTGGTGTTATTTTGAAGTTATCATATATTTGTGTATTGTATATATATACATATATATAATTATTCTGTGTTTTAACCATACTATATAATAAAAGCCCACGACCATTATGGCAGAATGACCAGAATGACCAATGACCAGACAACCAGCTGGTAGCTATGACACACACTTGACCCAGACCTTGCTGTCGGTGCCCTGACAGCCCTGAATCCCATTCACTCGCACTCCAGACCCTGACAGCAGGGAGGCAGGAGCCTCATTCCTCACGGAATCAGCCATTGGTCAGCTTGCTGTCTATGCCCTATAGCCCAGAATTCCATTCTCCCGCACCACAGCTGACCAATCTCATGCAATCACAAGATTAGCTATTCATTTTCCAAATGATAAGAATTTGTATTTTCATACCAATGATTTCACTGAAGTTATAGATAGGGCTAAAAGGCATAACTTGACTTTGATGGCATGGTTTTTATTGAATGGAGAAGATTCCGACGAGCATAATTATTATCATTGGGAGATTCCACAACATTATGTGTTTAATAATTCTTGTGGAGAAAACACTAAAAGGATGAGAATAAAGTATTAGGTAGACTATTCACTGTGAGCTTTAGAGAACCAGAATGATATTGCCTTAGACTTTTGCTTCTGCATATAAAAGGTGCCGTAAGTTTTGTTGATCTGCAAACTATAGGAGGTGTAATTTATGATACATTTTATGAAGCTGCTAAACATAGAGGATTATTAATCAACAACACTATCTGGAAAGATACGATTGATGATGCAATCATCCTTAATATGCCCAAGCAACTATGGCAAACTTTTTGCATATATATGCGTGTTTGGATGTCCTTCTGATGCAGGCAGATTATGAGATGAGAATAAATCTAAATTTATTTAAGATTTTTGTTGGAAATTACACCGAAGAGAAGGTGCCTGTGTGAACTGTGAAATGCATGTCCTTAATGAAACTCAAGAAGTATTCACATTGCATGGAATGAAATGTTCACATTTCAAAATTCCAGACTATCCTTTATTAACAAACACAACTACATGTGATGAATCCTACAAGCGACAACAGGCAGAGGTTTTGATAAATTCTCTGAACTATGAACAGTTGGCAGCCTTTCAGACTATAACTTCTGCCATTGAAGATAAAACTGTACACCCCAAATGCTTTTTCTTGGGATGGTCCAGGTGGTAGTGGAAAAACATATCTTTATAAAGTTTTGATATATTATATTAGAGGTCATAGTGGTACTGTTTTACCCACAGTGTCTACAAGAATTGCTGAAAATTTACTTCTCAGTGGAAGAACCTTTCATTCCCAATATAAATTACCAATTCCATTAAATGAAACTTCAATTTCTAGATTTGATATAAAGACTGAAGTTACTAAAACCATTTAAAAGGCCCAACTTCTCATTGTTGATGAATGAACCATGGCATCCTGTCATGCTATAAACACCATAGATAGATTACCAAGAGAAATTATGAATTTGAATGTTGCATTTGATGGGAAAGTTCTCCTTCTCGGAGGGGATTTTCGACAGTGTCTCAGTATTGTGCCACATGGTATGCTATCAGCCATAGTACAAATGAGTTTAAAGTACTGTAGTGTTTGGGGATGTTTCAGAAAGTTGTCTCTTAAAACAAATATGAGATCAGAGGATTCTGCTTATAGCGAATAGTTAGTAAAACTTGGAGATGGTAAACTTGATAGCAGTTTTCATTTAGGGATGGACATTATTGAAATCCCCTGTGAAATGATTTGTAACAGATCTATTATTGAAGCTACCTTTGGAAATAGTATATCTATAGATAACATTAAAAATATATCTAAACGTGCAATTTTTTGTCCAAAAAATGAGCATGTTCATAAATTAAATGAAGAAATTTTGGACATACTCAATGGAGATTTTCACACCTATTTGAATGATGATTCCATTGATTCAATGGAAGATGCTGAAAAGGAAAATTTTCCCATTGAATTTCTTAATAGTATTACTCCTTCAGGAATGCCGTGTCATAAATTAAAATTGAAAGTAGGTGCAATCATCATGCTACTGAGAAATTTTAATAATAAATGGGGTCTTTGTAATGGTACTAGATTTATTATCAAAAGATTGTGACCTAACATTATAGTAGCTGAAGTATTAACAGGATCTGTGGAAGGAGAAGTTGTTCTGATTCCAAGAATTGATTTGTCCTTGTCTGACACTGCCTCCCATTTAAATTAATTCGAAGACAGTTTCCCGTGATGCCAGCATTTGTGATGACAATTAATAAATCACAAGGACAAATTCTAGACAGAGTAGGACTATTCCTACCTGAACCCGTTTTCGGACATGGTCAGTTATATGTTGCTTTCTCTCAAGTTCGAAGAGCATGTAATGTTAAAGTTGTAAATACTTCATCACAAGGGAAATTAGTCAAGCACTCTGAAAGTGTTTTTACTCTTAATGTGGTGTACAGGGAGATATTAGAATAAGTTTAATCAATTTATCAGTCATTGTTTGTATCAATGTTGTTTTTATAGCATGTTTTTGTGGTTTTTATATCATGTCTTTGTTGTTGTTATATCATGTTGTTATTGTTTATTTATTGATAAATTTATATATTATTTTCATATACATTTTACTAATTTTCTTTAATCTCTGACACATCTATTATACAGAAAAGGCAAATAGTGATATTAAAATATTTCTTCTAATTAATTCCCTTTCAATGTGCATGAATTCATGCACCGGGCCACTTATATATCATAAAATTATAATATGGACACAAATAATAAGATAAGCCAAATAATTTATTAGAATAAAGTTAATGGCCCTGGATGGTATTGCTCGGTGGTTACAGTGTCAGCCTGTGCACTGAAGGGTCTCAGGTTTGATTCCCAGTCAAGGGCATTGTGGGGGCCCTGTCTAGAGTGCTCCAGATGTTCAAGGCCATTCTGAGAGTGGGAATCCTAATCTGTGTGTTCAAGCTAATTTGCTATACGCAAGTGCAAAAGCAAGGATTTAGCAAGCTATGCAATGTGCAGGTGTTCCCTTCAGTAACCCAAAAGATTGATGGCACTGTTTTGACAAGAAGTTTCTTTTGTCTAAGTTAGTATAGAGTATGCTACTGTTCAGCCAGTGTGGTTGGCTCCTGTATAGCTCCTATGTTAAGGGGCTGCGTTATAGGGAAGATGTATTACTGACTAGCCTGTGTGCTGCTGCCTGGTCAGGCTACTTTGTTAGCAATGGCTCCTGTGTTTGCTACTGTGTTAGCAAGGGCTGCTTTGTGTTTGCTACTGTGTTAGCAAGGACTGCTTTGTGGACTGCCTTATTAGCAATGGCTACTTGGACCACAACAAAGACTCTCTTATATTCCCATGACTTCTCATGTCTTCTCCATCTTCTAATGCCCAGCATCCAAGGAGATCCAGTCCCTGGCAGAGGGACTTGGACCCAACAGTTAGCGTAATAGAGAAGGATTTAAGGAGTGAGTACTCCAATAATTGGCACAACGAATAGGGTTCAGGAGTATGTGTGGACTCGGGAGCGAGTGCTCCTGACAGGCTTGTACGTGGGTTGCAGGTTTGATTCTGGCCTGGTTGGCGCATGCAGGAGGCAACCAATCGATGATGTCTCTTTCTCTCTCTCTCTCTCTCTCTCTCTCTCTCTCTCTCTTCTTCTCTCTCTAAAATCAATCAATTCATCCATTGATCAATCAATTAAAAATAAGTTAATGACTGAGAACTAAGATTTTCAGGGTAAAAGAAATAAGTATTATAAATTTATTATGTATTTTCTCTTCAAATTTTCTAGTTCTGTCCACTAAAAAGTTTTAGAAACAGTAATCAACCTGGTAGCAATGAGTGTCCACAGCTGCCAGATTGTGGCCAATAAATGTCACTTCCCACTAGAAAAAAACAGGGGCCCTTGGAGAAATGGTAGGTCTGGGGCAAGATGAAACAGGAGCATCTTATTGTACGAAAAAGCATGAAAGCCATCGAACTATTGGAAATTCTTGCAAAGCACTCAGAAGTCATCTGAAAGGAACCGTTTCTGGCCAAAAGTGGGGCAATTTGGACATTGAAAGGATTAGCAACTGCCATGGGTTGAGGCATATCAATTATATTTAAATCTATAGTTTATAACAATGTGTACTGAATTTATAAACCTCCTCAGTCACCTTTGAAACTAGTAAATCCAGAGAAAGAACCAAGAATATATACTGCATTTCCTGTAGAAACCTCAGAATAACCAAAAACTTGATGAGGGGAAGTCCTTCCCTCCCTCTTTAAGAACTCCCATCAAAATCTGAAGAAGAAATGTGTGTTAGTTTCCTAAGCCTACTGTAACAAAGTACTATGATCTGAGTACTTTAAATAACAGAAATGTATTGTCTCCTGGTTCTGGAGTCTGGAAGTCCAAGATAAGATCAAGGTGTCAGCAAGATCATGCTCCCTCTGAAGGCTCTAGGGAAGTGTCTGTTTCTGGCCCCTCCCAGCTTCTGGTAGTCTGTGGCTGGCGGTAACATGACCCCGTCTTCACATGGCATTGTCCCTGCGTGCGTGTTTGTCTCTGTGTCCAAACTTCCCTTTTCTGTAAGGACACCAGTTACATTGGATAAGGGGCTCCAGTATGATCTCATCTTCACTAATTCTACCTTTAATTACTCTATTTCCAAATAAGTTCCCATTCTGAGATACTTGGGGTTAGGGTTTCAACATATTAATTTGGGGGGTATATAATTTAATCCATAACAGAATGCTAGAATGAGACTAGAATCATTTGGTAATTCTTAATGAAATAATGGACCTAGGCAGTGGCCATCAGTAACCGCTAAAACCACTAAGCAAAGAGTTGATGAGGAACCCACTGACTAATCTTAGCATCACAAGTCACAGGACAACCAGGCATCAGGGTGCTTCCTGATGTGATGCAACAGGAGAACACATTCTGTGAGGTGTTCTTGCCTCTCCCCCTCAAAAAAAAAATCAGACATGAATCTGAACAAGCCTTTAGATGTAAAATGTGAACTAACAGTTTAGAAGATTTACAAAAGAGAAAAGAATGTGTTAAATGGCACCTTGGATATGCAATCAGCAAAATCCAGAATGTGAGAAATTCTACAGGAAAAAAAGATCTGGTTTCTTAACAGATGTTAAGAAAAAAGAAAAGGGAAGGGGAACCTAAAAATCAAAAGATACTTTAAAAAGCATATCAACTGCCCTGGCCAGTGTGGCTCAGTTGGTTGGGGATCATTTTGTGCACTGAGAGGTTGTTGGTTCAATTCCCAGCCTGGGTTTTGGGCTCTATCCCCAGTAGGGGGCATGCAAGAGGCAGCTCTCACATCAGTGTTTCTCTTTTTCTCCCTCTCTCTCTAAAAATCGATTTTAAAATATTTTATAAAAAGCATATGGACCAAATTCATTGTGTGCAGTTTGTTTTGATTTGAACAAGCGAGCTGTGAAAAATAAAAACATATAAGAGACAATTAGGGCCCTAACCGGTTTGGCTCAGTGGATAGAGCGTCAGCCTGCGGACTCAAGGGTCCCAGGTTCGATTCCGGTCAAGGGCATGTACCTTGGTTGCGGGCACATCCCCAGTAGGGAGTGTGCAGGAGGCAGCTGATCGATGTTTCTAGCTCTCTATCCCTCTCCCTTCCTCTCTGTAAAAAAAAAAATCAATAAAATATATTTTTTTTAAAAAAGAGAGACAATTAGGGAAATTTGAACACTGATATTTCATGAAGTTAAGGAATCACTAATTTTTCAGTGTGATTATAGTGTCAAACTCAAAATAAGTTTGGAAGTTTTTGTTAGAAATAAAAAAGACTAATTCAAAGGTCTTAGGGTCTGCAAAACCAGCAACACTATTGGGCAATACTCAGAGTGTTCCAAAGAAGAAGAAGAAAAAAGCTGGAGGTTCTTATAGTAAAAAGCACATACTTGAGTAGAATCAGTCCTACATTCTTAGCCTCTGATTGTTCTGAGACAGTCATCCTCTCAGTTGTTCTCAACCTTGGCTGCACATTAGAATCACCTGGGAATCTTTTTAAAATCCTGATTTCTGGGCCTCATCCTCCGGAAATTCTGTTTCTTTGTTACTAATGTTGTGGCCCCACCCAAGAGGTTCTGGGTTGGCAGGAGGTGCTCACTCTTACACCCCTGTCCTTGGTAGCTTGATTGCCTGCTGCTGCCATTGTGGTCCCACCCCATAACAAAGAAACAGAATTTCCGGAGGATGAGGCCCAGAAATCAGGATTTTAAAAAGATTCCCAGGTGATTCTAATGTGCAGCCAAGGTTGAGAACCACTGCTCTAGATGATCTGTGATCTGAATACTGGGTGTCAGCAGTCTGGCTAACAAATGCCAGGAAGTCTAGATATGTGAACATTCTTTCCTTAGTCCTTCAGGGGTTGATCAGAGGGTTATCTGCAGGGTTAATGTAGATCCAGGCATTGATGCAAGACTGGAAAGTTCAAAGAGTTTAAGTTCTCAGGCTCGTTAGAACAAGAATAGAAGCATTTCCTGATACCTCAACTGACTTGATTTTAGAAATTTAGCAGCTTGACTATAGTCTTCAGACTATATTTCTTCACTCTATTCCTCAATAGTTTTGCAGTGATTTTTAAAAAATATATTCTATTGATTTTTTTACAGAGAGGAAGGGAGAGGGATAGAGAGTTAGAAACATCGATGAGAGAGAAACATCGATCAGCTGCCTCCTGCACACTCCCCACCTGGGATGTGCCCGCAACCAAGGTATATGCCCTTGACCGGAATCAAACCTGGGACCCTTCAGTCCGCAGGCCGACGCTCTATCCACTGAGCCAAACCAGTTAAGGCTTGATGTGATTTTTTAAAAAGTCATTACTTTTAGGGATACCACTGAAGTCTTTATGGATGAAAAGTTATAGTGTCTTAGATTTGTTTCAAAATAAGCTGGAGAATGGGTGATAAATTGGGTGGTATTATAAATGAAATGCCATTGGTCATGTGTTGAAGGTGGGGTGATGTGTACCTGGGGTTTTATTATATAATTTTTCTCTACTTTCATATGTTTGAAATTTTCTATAACAAAGTATTTAAAATTTGATAAGGTGGTGCTCCTCCTATAAAAGTCCTATCTCTTTATATTTCATCTCTTTTCTAGATACTGTCTCATCTTATTCACAAAGACTTAGCTGTCCATTTATTGCCTCTCTGAGCATTATGACTATTTCTATCCCCACTGAGTCATCCCCACAGCTTATAAACATGATATACTATCTCCTATCCAAAAAAAGAAAAGGAAAGAATATCAGGAAAACCAAATTCAATTGCCCTTCTTAACTCGTTTCATCCATCCAATTTTTCTATTGCCCTATACAGCCCAAACTTCTCTTCTTATGCACACACTTTCTAATTCCTCACCATCCATTTGCTCCTCAACTCACTGTAATCTGGCTGCTGCTGGAAAATGCTGTAAAGGTCATCACTGGCCTCTACTCCAGTAGTGACCACCTCCAGTGGTTATTTTTCTTTGTCTTGGCTGCATTGGGCATGGTTCCATGTCTGTCTCCTACTACACACCCTGGCCTTGTCCACCTGTCTTCCGCTATCTGGTGTCCCTTTTGATAACACACAACACTCTCTCCATGCCTTTCAGTTCCTCAAGCTCCGCAGGCAGCCCGTTGTTTGTACCTTCACATGCTCCTTGGCTCCTTACCTCTGTCTTCTCAGCTCTTCTCACGGTTGGTTCATGTCACTGTTCCAGTCTTTAAGATGGCCTCATGATCACTCTGTGCGATTGAGACCCTCCACCAATCTTTGTCATGGCACCTGCTTTATTCCTTTTATAACATTCCCTTACAAAATCTGATTCGTAATCAGATCTTTACTCGTTTATTTCCCCCTGGACTATAAGCTTCACAAGGAAAGGAACCAAATTTGTTTTGCTCACCCTTGTAAACAGTGTCGCAACCTAAGCCAGCAACTAGTACAGCTCCTGGCACACAGAGACCCTTAAAAATATTTGTTGAATGAAAACATGAAATGATATATTAATCAAAAGATTACCCTAATTAGTATTACAAATTGTTCAAAGCACTGTAGGAAAAAAGCACATTAGTGGAGTTAAGCTAGTGTGAGAGGATGGCAAGAACTTCGTATTTGAGCTGAGATCTGAGAGTGGAAGGGAGCTATGCAGGAGAAGGGGGCAAACATAGTGAGAAAAGGTCAGCAGACCCTGATGGACGTTGGAAAGGGAAAATTGCCTGCGATCAGAAATCCGTAGCTCCCCCCACAGGGGTGTGTCTGTGTGTGTTACTTCAGAGTAAGTGACCTAGTGCAGGGAAACCCAAAAGTCGGTCTTGTTGGCTACATTTAACCACTTGAGTACCAGCAGCCAAGGAAGCTCAGCAAGCTCTCACTTTCCTGCTCCTTCAAAGCAGGAAGTATGGCTAATGCTTTAGTGAGCAGGACTGAGCTGGGGCCACTGAGCTGGAGAAGGAGGGCTAACCTTAACCTCACACCTTCCCATGTGATACAAACCATGTTCACACAAACCAGACCTCAGACACCGCCTAATTCAGTTTGTCCAACAGACCTCCGTTGCTCAGCATCTAGGTTTGGCCTAAGGAACGATCAGAGTTCAAACCTGTCTTCCCTAAAGGCAGGTGTCAGGGCCAGGCATCTGAGCACCCCTCAGTCAGCAAGAGCCAAAAGAGGGTGAGATTCCAGGTGCTTTAAACTGTCCCCAAAAGAATAAAGAACAGTTAAAGGGCTTCTGAAACTAGGTCAAACACACACACACACACACACATACATACACACACACACACACACACACACACAAATAGTAAAAGGTTTTTTGAATATATACTAGTAACCTGTCCTTTGACCCAGTAACTCTTTCTAGGAACCTGCCCTAAGTAAATCATGAGAGGCAAATAAGGGGGGGTTAGGATCATTAGACTGCTGAAATGCTGTTTACAAAGGAAAATTAAAAAAAAGGAAAAACTTAAATGTCTAAAAATATTATAGTATGCCTGAACTAGTATGCAGCATTACAATTATGGTTAAAAATAAATTGTAATCACTTGGAAAATACTCATAGTATAACATTAAGTGAAAAAAATAAAATGAATAAATAGCTGAGTGTACAGTATGAACTCAAGCATTTGAGTTTCTGTATATACATGATAGATAGATGCAAAGGAAAAGGATTGTAACTCAAGCATTTGAGTTTCTGTATATACATGATAGATGCAAAGGAAAAGGATTGGATAGAAATCATAATTATAGTTAAATCAAGCTGGTGAATATTAATTTAATTTTTATACTTATTTTTTTAATCCTCACCTGAGGATATTTTTTCATTGATTTTTAGAGAGTGGAAGGAAGAAAGGGAGGGGGAGGGAGAGGAGAGAGGAGAGAGAGACATCAATGTGAGAGAGACACATCAACTGGCTGCCTCCCGCACACACCCCAACCAAGGCTGAGGAATGAACCTGCAGCCCAGGTTTATGCCCTTGACTGGGAATTGAACCTGTGACACTTTGGTGTGTGGGCCAACGCTCTACCACTGAGCCACACCGGCCAGGGTCTGTATTTAATTTTTTAACAAATACATAATATATAGTTATAAATAAACAATAAGAATCTTTTTAATTTATTCATTTATTTTCTTTTTTATTGTGGTAAAATATATACTAGTATAGCATAAATTTACCATTCTAATCCTTTTTATGTGTACAGTTCAATGTCACTAAGTACTTTCACATTTGTTATACAACCATCATTTCCAGAAAATTTTTCTCTTCCCAAACTGAAACTCTGCACCCATCAAATAGCAACTCCCCATTCCTCCTGTCTCCAGCCCTGGCACCCACCATCCTACTCTCTGTCTTTATGAATCTGACTTCTCTGGGAACCTCATCTAAGTAGAATCACACAGTATTCATCCTGGCTTATTTTATGTAGCATAATGTCTTCAAGGCTCATCGAGGCTGACTTATTTTTAAGCACCTAGTGTGGTTTCTACATTCTGTTAAGCTGCAGAGCTCATCTACAGAGAGCTCCATCCAGGTCTTTTGCATGGGACCTGGTGAACGCACAGATTTTGTTTGAAATGTGAAGGTGCCTCTCAAAGGGTCTCAGGAAGTGATGTTAAGCAACAACATTGGGTATTAAATGCTCACATCCACCGTGCCTCCAGCAGCCTCAAGTAGCTGAGGATGCCACGATTTTGTATTAAGTCTTGAGGAGCTGTGAGTAGAATAAGCTAGGACTCACACTGATTGAAGAAAGGCCTGGAAGGAGCTTTTAAAACAACTGCTCAAACCCTCTCATTTTATAGAGCTGAGGGAGTTGAAATCAACTGCCTCCCTGCATGAAGGAGGCAAAATAGTGTCACGACCTAAGCCAAAACTGTTCTGAACAACTGAAGCTTAAAAAGGATACGTTTCCTTATCTTATGAAAAGGATAAGGTTTCACTTAAATACATTTGAATAAAGAAGAATTGTAAATATGCTCCTTTTAAACCAGAAATTAATTAAGGATTCTGAAGAGTAAAATGGTGGGAGTGAAACATCTATGAATTTGAGATTTTGATAGCTCCTATGTGGCAAGGCCAGCTGGGAGACAGAAAATCAGCAAACTTCCTGGGTTGACCAAACAGAGTCAGTCTGATTTACAGAATTTTCACTTTAGTTCAGAAAAGGACCTGCAATAAGCAGGGTCCTACAGAGAAAGAGAACCAGTAGGAGATATATGGAGATTTGTCATGAGAAATTGGCTCACACGATTATGAAGGTTGGAAAACTCCATGATCTGCCCTCTGTCAGCTGGAGACCCAGGAAAGCTGGGGATGTAATTCAGTCCCATCTGAAGGCCTGAGAACCAGAGGAGCTGATGTCCAAAGGCAGAAGATGAGAGGACATGTCCCAGCTCAATCAGTGAGGCCAGAAAAAACAAAACAGGGACAAATTCCACCATCCTCCTCCTTTTGCTCTCCTCAGGCTCTTAATAGATTGGATGATGCCCACCCATATTGGGGAGGGCCATCTACTTTACTGAGTCTCATTTTAAATGCTAATCTCATCAAAATACCAAAATCTGTATTAGGGTTCTTCAGAGAAATAGAACCAATAGGATTTACTTATTTATTTAAAAATAAACTGGACCCTTGACCACTTCATCACTTTTCAGTTTTTTTCTGTAGGACTCTGGACCTTCCAGAGGAGAGAGGGAAGGAGGAGGAAAGGAGATAGAAGAGGAAGGAGGGAGGAGAGTAGAGACAGGAGATCCCATCTACAAGAGTTTGCATCTGCCCAGAAGGAAAGAAGAAACAGGCACAAAAATCACTGTTTTGAACTTACAAGTAAAGCACAAAGCCTTTTCTTATATACTGGTAGTTAGATGTGCCAAGAAACATCTATGTTTCCTATATTTCATTTTGGAAGATAAGTCAACCCTCATTTCAACAGGTAGAAACATCTTGGTTATGACAAACCTCTACTTATTTCAAACTATGTTTAATGTGAAAAAAAAGACTTCTAGAACTTCCCATGCATGGTACTTTTCAAGATTAGCTGTAATTCTCTTCAAAACCCCAGTGTGTGACTTTGGCTCCTGTTCTCTTCTGAAGGTGGCCGTGTGCGCTTCCTTTCACTCTCTACTTGAGCAGCAGCTGCCCTTGGGGAAGGTGTCTTTTCTACTACTCCCGGCCATCTGCTTAGCCTGGCTGAGGAGGAGAGACCGATTTCCTCCACCCACATGGTCTTGCGGCCAAAGACACAAAACGCAGGGAGTGGTTCAATTAAAAAACTGGGCATGCAAGGAAAGGCGGGCATTAAAGAACAACTCTGTTCTCCCTAAAAAGAAAAAATAAGGTGGTGGTGGGGGGGAGGGACACAGCATGTAAATATTTTATTTCAAGCTCTCTTGTGCTAATTAAGGAATATGGACAGTTGTTCCTAAAAGGTTTTAGCAACTATTCGTTTTGAGTGGAATCTTCTTAATGAACTGATATAAATAAGAAGGAATGGCCTAAAAGATTGATTCCGGTCAAGAGCATGTACCTTGGTTGTGGGCACATCCTCAGTGGGGGGTGTGCAGGAGGCAGCTGATCGTTGTTTCTCTCTCATTGATGTTTCTAACTATCTCTCTCCCTTCCTCTCTGTAAAAAATCACTAAAATATATTTTAAAAAAAAGAGAGAGAAGACTCATTATACAGGCACAGCCCACAGCCAAGCTCCCTGCGGGCTTCTGCTGACTGCCAGGATGTGGAGGGTGAGGTGGATGTGCCCAGAGGAGCTGCGTCTCAGAGGGCGTCTGTGTGACACAGTGCAGGCGTGGCAGTCACCAGGTGTGCTCCTCAAGGTGCCATTTTCATTCTGGAACGTTCAAGTGTCCTATTATTTCTGAAAACATGTGCACCAGCTTGGCATCTAGCTCAGGGGACAAAATAATGCAGGAGGGGGAGGAAAATGTCAAGAGCCCACATTTTCCATTTTATCTACTTTCTGTCCTCTCCCCGCTTCACCTCACTCTCCCTCGCCTTCCTCTCACTACTGTTCACCTGACCGATCTGGACACAGTTTTAACTCTGTGCCGTCTTGGCCGTCTCTCCAGGTTCGGTGTTTGTCCGCCACTTAAGAATTCAGGATGCAGGGCTGTGCCTCGGTGTCCTCCCGGCTTGGCTGGAACCACCTGGCTTGGCCGACAACTTTGAAATATGCACTCCAGACAGGAAACAATCTCTCTGCTCAGGACAACTGCCCTTGGCCTGAATTAGTCAGACAGGATTTATGGGGGAAGGATGAGGGAAAGGAGGCGAAGGGAGACAGGCACACAGAGTGCATTAAGTAAACACAAGCTAAGGCATGGCTCAGCGTCTTAGGGCAGTGACACCGGTGGCATAGGAACCCCGAGGCCTGTTTTTAGCACAGCCTGATGGAAACTTCACCTGCAACGTGAATAACAAAGTTTTAGTCAACAAGTGTGGGGATGTAATTCAGTCCCAAGTGTGTCCATCCTGGCGGCTTTCACAGACCTGGTCTCATTTAATCCTCCCGAGACACCCTGGCAAGTTTATCCTATTGTCCCCCAGGTGTCCTGAGAAAACAGACCAAGAGGGGTCAACGCAGCAAGGCTCTCGAGCCTCGGGTCTGAGTCTCGGGTCTTCCGGTTGCACGACCAGTGGTCATCCACACCCCACAGGAAAGAAAACCGAACCACTTTAAAAATAACCTGATATCATAATTAGTTTCATTGATGTTAACATTAGGGGAAACTGGGGAAGAGCTTTCTGTGCTGTCTTTGACACTGCTCTGTAAACTCTAAAAATGTTCCAGAATAAAAAGTTCATCCTAAAGAAATAGGCCACAACCTGGAAGCATAATACTTCCGAAAGGGATGTAATGCAGATGACCCTTGTCATCCTGCTCTTTGTCTCTCCCCAAATTGGTCTGCCCGCGCAGACCGAGCCCCTGTTCTATGTCATATGGGTGTGCAGACATGCACAGGAGAGAGAAATAAAGGGGCTGTGCAGTGATGGAGGGCAGTGATGAGCAGAGAAAATGACATGTACGAATTGTGACTTATTGATGTATGGATGTGATAGCAAATGATAAATATTGTGTTATGTGTGGAAACTACTTCCAGCTGGCAGTATTTTTTTTCTTTATCATGCCTTTGCAATTAAAAAACCTTTAATAACAAATTACAATTAGAAGTCTTCCTTAAGTCTCTAAAATGAGAAACTTCAGGGCAATCTGATCTGGGGGAAGGAAAAGGTATTTTGGAGCCAGAGAAATCTAGATTCAAACTTCAGTTATGTGGTTTTTTGTTTGTGTGAACTTGATGGAGTTGCTCACAATCTCTAAACTTCAGATTTTTTAATATGTAAAATGGAGACAAATCATACCTACCCAACAGGATCATGGCATTGAAATATACAAATATATGGTGTTTAGTGATACGTTATAAGTGCTAAAGAAATAAATATATGAATGAATGATTAAATATGGATTAAGATTTAAAATAGAATATTCATGCCCAGTTTAACAACCACAAAAAAATCAAGCATCTATAAAGGGAAAACTCTTAGTTAAAAAAACAACAGACCACATGAATAATATGACACTTTCTTAGTCCCATTCAGGCTGGGGAGTGAGGGCGGAGGGTGGGGCGGGAACTGAGAGGAGGGGAGTTATGGGGGGGAAAAAAAGAGGAACAAATGTAACCTGAACAATAAAGATTTAATTATTAAAAAAAAAAAAAAATCTTCATCCTCTTTCTTTGAAGGGGCCTAAGGAGGCCAGGTGGGTTGTACAAGGAGGGAATGCTATGACCTGGAGGAGCAGGCAGCCCTGAGGGGGTGTCAGGTCCCTCTCCCAATGTGGGTGTGGCAGTCTGGAAAAGACAAAAATCTGTGGTTGGGCCAAGCTGCCTTTTTAAAAATTAGCTATCTGACTGTTGTCTTTACCATCTAAAAAAATTAGTGTGTCAGTCCCAGAAAGCAAAGGCAGACACCTACCTTGAATTGATTAGTCAGAAACAGGGTCCCCAGTGGCTGGGACCTAGACAAAGGTTTGCCTGTCACTCACTTAGATTTCTTTTTTTCTCACTCACTCAGTCCTCACAGCAGAAAGAGGCCAACATTGTCACAGAGAAGCCCATGCCTGGGCAGCTTCCTCTTCCATAAAATGCGTCTGTGTGAGGGGCAGGGAGTGGGTTAGGCCAGTGGATCCCAAATCTGTCTGAACTTAAAATATGCTACATGAATGACTATTCGAGTGGACCCAGAAATCTGATATTTTTTACTTCTCCGGGGGGACTCTGATAGTCAGCTGGGGTTGGGAATCACTGGACCCCATGATCTACCCAGTCTCTTTTGTCTGGAGCATTTTAGATTATAGAAGTCCAGTTCCTCCCCTAAACCATGGTCATCAGACCCACCTATGTAGGAAGCTTAGAAATGATTTCTTAGCAACCTGGGGGTAGTTCTATAGTTAAAGAGCTTTCTTGCTTTCCCCTGCCCATTTACCTTTGCCTTGGCCCCCCCCCCCCCCCCCCCCCCAGCACTTGGCATCAGGGGACAGCAAATACTCCTTGGCCCCATCTGTCCCAAGTGCCATCTGAAGACCAGCCGCCTGGGCGTCTCCTGGGAGCTTGGCAGAACCACAGGCTCTGGAGCCCCTCGCCAGCCCTCCTGATCCTTTCCATTTCACCAGGGTTCTCAGGTGGCTCATGTGTACATTAAAGTCTGAGAAAGCACCAGTTCAGATCACTGGTTCTCAACTTGGTTGTACTTTAGAATTGTACTTGGTTCTCAACTTGGTTGTACTTTTTTTAAAACTTGGAGAGTTTTTTAAAAATGCTGATGTTTGAGTCCCAATACCCAGGATTATTTTAAATCCCACGGGGGATTCTAATGTGCAATAAAACAGGAACTAGATGAGTGGTTTAAAATAAAATGTCAAATGAGATTTGCTTAGGGGGAGGGTTGTAGTGAGGGGTTCTGTGTATCATCACTGCTTGGGGTGGATTAAATGGATGGATGTGTTTGGAATGTGGATAAAACAAAGAACTAAAGAATTCTTCCACAGATAGGGTTGGCTCTGAAACCCTCCTGTCAAAACAGGAGAGAAGAGCAGAGGACGTTGAGATGTTCATTGCTTCCATGGAATTAAGATTTCTCTGGAGCCTACGGGGTGGGCCGCACTCTCTGGAGCAGCGCTGGTTGCTCCCGGGCCTTGAGAGGAGCACACTCAGGAGAACACAGCCCCAGGACACAGACGCTCTCTCCCTCTAGCAGAAGCTGTTTCTTATGCTCTAACTTACACATACTCCTTTTCTGTCAGAAGCTAAGTATGTGTTGTGTGTGTAGTGAGAGAGAACAGCAGTCCATGTGGAAAAATTAACAAAAGGCTCTATGGAAATTTTCAATTCTGTGACTTTGAGCTGGAGTTGATTCCCAGAGCCCTTGCCCACCCCGAATCATCCTGACAGCAGCTGGCTGTGATCTCGGACCCCTCCACCCAATGGGCTGTAGAGGGCTGGGGGGTGGGTCAGAAGACTCAGGCTTGACTTTGGTTTGGACAGAACTATCTGTCTGCCCATGTTCTCACCTGTGTTCTGTCTACCTCACTCTTTTGAACTCACAGAGAAGTAGAACTGGGAGTGAAGATCAGTGAGACAAAGGTGGGGGACAGGTCTTCACAACCGGAGTCTGCAGGACCGCACCGCTGTCCCTGAGCTCTGGTGGCCCCTGGCCTCCTCGGCGCCTGGGGACGACCCCGAGGACACGATGAGGCTCAGAGAAGCTTCAACAATTAAACCGGCCGCGGGCAGGTGGCAGTTTCAAGTCCTCTCGCTTCAGGGTGGGAGACGCCTCTTTCCACATTACTCAGTGGGAGGCTCTTAGAGGAAGCGTTTGAAACACCAAGAAAAAGGCACCAACTGAGTGAGCCCTCCTGGAGCACCGTCATTGGAAAACGGTTCCCCTCGTTCTGTTTCCCTGGTGCCCTCTTCGGAGGAGCCATGCTGCACTCAGGGCAGGAAAAGAGTGTGGGGGACAAAGGGCCACGGCTGTGCAGAGTGGGCCTTCCGCCTGACCTGAGGTTGGCTTTCAGCGTGGTCGTCATTGAGGAGGCTGAGCAATGGTCAGGTCACTGTGCCCTGGGCTGCCTCCCCTTCCCCAACCCCTCGCCATGACCCTGAGGAAGGTTCTCTGCCTCTGGCTCCGGGGGCTTCTCTGCGAATGAGGATGAGGCCACCGTGACAGCTAAGAATGCTCTCACAATTTACGAGGCTGTGACTTCTTGGGCATTTACAGCTCAGGAAAAGGAAAAAGAGAAAAAAAATGTGAGTGAGAGTGTAAGATGCTATTTTAGGACAAGAAATAGTATTTTGGGTGACTCTAAGGAAGTAATTTTGTGAAGTTTCAGACAGAAGCGACAAAAAAGGACTGTATCAAATATAGAGCCCAGAAAGGGTTGGCACGGCCACCCCGAGCAGAGTTTGCCTGGGAACCTGTCACTAAGAGCCTGAGCGGCTCCAGGGCCAACCACCTGGGGCTCAGACTGTGGTGATCAGACTGTCTGCTGGCTGCCGCCTCCTCAGACCGGAAGCACAAAGGAAACATGTTTGGCTCCAAACCCAAGGACACAGGAGAGGGGAGACAGATAGACAGAGGCAGAGGAGAGAGGGATTCTGAAAATAATTTGGCATTTTATTTATTTTCACCGAGTGCCTACTACCATGTGCTAGACATCAACAGCTAAGGTTCAACTTTTGACTTTAATGATAGTGGCCCCCTATTAGAAACACCTACCAGGGGCCTGCGGCTCTCTACTTTACTGGGCACACATTGCCCTGTTTAACCCTTACAACAAGGCTGTGAGCTGAGCTGCACTGGACAGTGGATCAATGGGCCTGGGAGCAAGGATGTGGAAGCCAGACCACCAGGGTTCAAATCCTGCCTTGGCCACTTATCAACAGTGTGATCTTGAATGTAACCCCTCTGTGGCTCAGTTTCTTCATCTTAGGAATAACAATAGTGCTTACCTTAGAAGATGGCTGTGAAGATCAAATTGGCTAATATTTATTAATCACCTAGAAAAGTGATTAGCATATGATAAGTGCCTTAAAAATGTTGGCTATTATTATCATTGTCCCCATTTTACTCAGGGAGGTGAACCTCTGGTAGGGGAGCTGGGCTCTGAGTCAGGCAACACTCCAGGCAGGCTTATCCCAAAGCACTTGTTATTTGGGGTAATTGTCAATGTTGCCTCTTCTAGAAGTGTGTGCAGCATGTATCTGTCTCCTTAGGCCACCAGCAGGTAATTTGTCTGCATGGGCTTCCACACTGTGGCCTGTGGACATATACCACCACCTGCTGAGACCAGACAGATAGTGGCTAGAGCTGGAGCTGTGCTCAGGCTTGGTGAGTTGTAGACATCACAGCATTCCTGCATTTGCAGGCCACTCCAGACAGCTGGCACCTCCAGAAACTTCCTTGTGCTCTAGTGGGAACGATGTTTCTCTGTTGCCTCCAAGTCTCAAAAGTGCTATTTTAGAAAGGATTTTAAAAGTACTAACACTTGGGTCTAACCCCCCAATATTCTGAGTTAGCTGGTCTGGAGTATGGGCTGGTCCTCAACATTTGTTCTAAGTTCTCCACATGACTCGAATGTGCAGCCAATTTGAGGACCACTAACCTGAGCTGTCCTCTGATAGCAGATGTGATGGTGTCCCCAGGGACCATTCTCTCCTTCCTAACCTCCGACAGGGCTGGCTCATGGGCCCCAGCCAAAGACTGCATTTTCTAGCCTCCTCACAGCAAGGTGTGGCTGTGTGATTTATTTCCGTGAGTGACAATGAGGTGTGCCTCTTTTGGGTCTTGGCCACGTCTCTCCATCAGTCCCTTTCCACAGGCTGGAGAGTAGCACAGAGTAAGAGCCGCAGCTTTGGCCACACTGACGAGAGCCTCTCTCCAGGCAATGGAACCATGATGTAGACATCCTCATTTCCAGGACCCCCCAGGGAGTTTTCACCCACCTGCCCTAAGTTGCCCCCCGTCCCTTAGTACTGTTACATGGGGAAAAAATGAAATTCCATTGCTTTGAACCTCTGTGGTTTTAGGTCTTTTTGTTGAAGCAGCTAAGCCTATATATCCTAGAAAAGACCCAGTTGATTGCTTTTAAATAGGGATGAATGTCACAGTCACCTGAGGAACTTTTAAAAACTACAGATGCCCATGACCCACCTCAGCTCTAGCAAGTCAACATGTCTGAGGACAAAGACATCTGTAGTTTCTGTATGATTTTTGTTTGCTTTTAAATTCTTTATTCATTTCTAACAACAGAATAAAATTATTATGACCAAATTAATTTGATAGAGACTCAAAGAGTCAATTAGCCACATGCATAGGAAATGAAATACCAACAGGCTAATCACTAAGAGAGAACAAGAGGAAATGCCAGGTGTGCATGCTCACTGTCTTCCTTCTGTCCTTCCTCTAGTTATGATTGAGTATATACTACATTATCTTCTTTTTTTTTTTAAGACTTAATTTTTTTAGGTCAGTTTTAGGTTCACAGCAAAATTGAGCAAACAGTATAGAGATTTCCCATATACCTCTGCCCCACCACATGCACAGCCTCCCCCTTTGTCAATATTCCCCACTGGAGTGGTCTATCTGTACTAATTAATGAGCCTACATTGTCATGTTATTACCACCCAATGTTCATAGTTTACATTGCAGTTCATTCTTGGTGTTGTTCACTCTATAGGCTTGGAAAAATGTATCATGACACGTATCATTATAGTATAATAGAGTATTTTCACTGCCCTAAACATCTTCTGTGCTCCACCTGTTCATCCTTTCCCCCAACTCCTGCCCCCCACAAGTCCTGGCAACCACTGGTCTTTTCAATATCTCCATGGTTTTGCCTTTTCCAAAATGTCATATAGGTGGAATTATATAAAATACTAGAGGCCTGGTGCATGAATTCATGCACAGGTGGGGGGTCCCTTGGCCTGGCCAGCAATTGAGGCCTGTAGGTGGGCCAACCAGCAGTGGGGAGAGACTGTGGGAGGTTGGCCTGCTGGGGGGAGGGGAGGGGCTGCAGGAGGTTGGCTGTGGGAATGCACTGACCACCAGGGGGCAGCTCCTGCATTGAGCGTCTGCCCCCTGGTGGTCAGTGCACATCATAGTGACTGGTCAACCAGTCATTCTGGTTATTCCAGTGGTTTGGTCGTAACAGTCACTTCGACTTTTAGATAGATAGATAGATAGATAGATAGATAGATAGATAGATAGATAGATAGAAAGATAGATAGATAGATAGATAGATAGGTAGATAGATAGATAGATAGATAACATTTTCAGATTGGCTTTTTTTACTTAGCAATATGCATGTAAATTTCCACCAGGTCTTTTTGTGGCTTGATATCTCATTTCTTTTTATTGCTAAACTAGAGGCCTGGTGCATGAAATGCGTGCACTGGGGGGAGGGGGGGTCCCTCAGCCCAGCCTGTGCCCTCTCGCAGTCTGGAACCCCTCAGGGGATGTTGCCTGCTGGCTTAGGCCCGCTTCCCATGGGGATTGGGACTAAGCTGGCAGTTGGACATCCCTCTTGCAGTCCAGGACCCCTTGCTCCTTATCGCCTGCCTGCTCACTGCTCCTTACCACTCGGTTCACTACTCCTTAGCGCTGCCATGGAGGCAGGAGAGGCTCCCACCACCGCCACTGCATTCGCCAGCTATGAGCCTGGCTTCTGGCTGAGTGGCGCTCCCCCTGTGGGAGTGCACTGACCATCAGGGGGCAGCTCCTGCATTGAGCATCTGCCCCCTGGTGGTCAGTGCACATCATAGTGACCGGTCGTTCTAGTTGTTCTGCTGTAACAGTCACTTAGGCTTTTATTATATAGATAATACTTCATTGTCTGGATGTATTACAGTCTATGTATCCATTCATCTACTGAAGAACATTTTGGTTGCCTCCAAGTTTTGGCAATTAGGAATAAATTATAAACAAGCTGCTATAAACATCATGTGCAGGTTTTTGTGTGGTCCTAGCTTTTCTACTTATTTGGGTAAATACCCAGGAACAGGATTGCTGGATCAGAAATTTGTAATTCTTAAAGCTCCACAGGTGAGTTTAATGCCTACCCTGGTGAGACTCTGGGAGGGAAGCAGCCAAGACTGTTCGCTCCCCTAGTCAGATACCCCAGATCTCAGGCCTCTTGAGGTGAAACACACAGGGTACTGAGCCCTGGGCTGGGTGTACTCTTACTCCCTTCCCTTCCCCAGCAGCACCTCATTGGGCACTGTGTTTCCGAAGGGAACTCAGCATGCATTTGCCAATTGATTCCAGTGAGCCAAGAAGTGAAGAGCCATGAAGAAACAGAGAGGGGCATGTGAGAAGTTGCCATGAACTCACTTCACGCAGCTGACAGAACTGTCAAAGCAAGTTGTTCTCAACCAGCTGATATTTTGAATTAAAAAGAGGGCTTACAAGATGCATATATACACACATGTCCTTCTTTTAGTGTAAAAGGTTGCCATCGAGACTTGTGACTGGGACATCGATTTATGGCTTAGGAGTATGTCAGGCTCTTTGTATGAAGCCAGGTAGACTGCTGAGCCTGTGCTGCCACAGCTGCTGGTTCTGGTGGCACCTGCAGGTCCTGGGATGACAGGGGAAGTCCCTCAACATGGAAACTTTTCCAGGACTGAAGATGCTACATTCTCTTCCAAATGGATAATTAGGCAAGGCAAGCAGCATCTGTCTCCCCAAGATCAAATCTTCTTTCAAAGCTTTCACATATGTGAGCCCCCCACCCCCAATCTGGCGCTGGTTGCCAGGACTTGGCCTTCAGAGTGCCCAAACTCAGATCACCCTCCAGACAAGCGGAGCTGCTCCCAGGGCCTTCATCCAGCATCCGCCCATGTCTGCTCATACAAATAACCCAATTAACAAGACTACTGGCACTGCTGCTGCCTTCCAGGAGGCCTCCATGATGCTAATAACTGCATGTCTCATTGAATAGAGCCTTTTTCTAAATTGTGAAGGCCTACATACACCAAGCTCCACCTGAACTGCATCTTCTGAAACTCAGATGCCTAATGCAGAAACAATAGTAAAACTCTAACAGGGCAAAGATGACATCAAGGGAGAAAATATTGCTTTGAACTCCGTGAAAGTGTTTCCTAGACTCCGAAGGCCAGAGTGTCTGCTTTCAGGGCTGATGGCTGAGTCCTTGAACTTGTCCTGCCGGGTGACGTGGGAGTGAACCTCGCCTCATGGTGTGTTATTTCACCGGCTGTAATCCAAGTGTCTTGAGGATAAGGACTGGGTCTACAATTTCACTCTCAAGGACTATTTCATATTGGAAACTGATTGGCTGATGCTTAGTGGCATATGGCTTGGCCTCCGGGTCAACTTCTTCCCTCTGAGATTGTAATCGGATGTCTCAGTGCCTTTGAGGATTTGGCATCTCTCTGCCCCCAGAGTGTTCCCTCTGCTCCAAGTGGACTGTTTCCAAGACAGTGTGAAATAGCAAAGCTCACCCCATAGACTGGGCCCTCGGGGCCTATTAATGCCGATTTCTTGATGTGTTGTCCTCAAGCTCTTCCTGCGTCCTCCAAACAGAAATTAAAGTACATTAAGAGGTGTGTAGTGCTCGCTTCGGCAGCACATATACTAAAATTGGAACGATACAGAGAAGATTAGCATGGCCCCTGCGCAAGGATGACACGCAAATTCGTGAAGTGTTCCATATTTAAAAAAAAAAAAAAAAAAGAGGGGTGTAGGTTGAGAACTGGCACGAAACACTGACCTTATCCAAAGAGAACTGATGAAGGATCAGTGCCTGGAAAGACTACTGAACTCTTCTTCTCTATTCTAATCTGGTCTGAGCACTTTGTTATGACAAAGCCCTGAACTGTTGCTGAGAAGGAGGCTAACGCTCACTGAAGATACAGAACAGGACAAGGCTAAGGGGAGAAAGCAGCTTGTGGTTCCCAGGACTACAACCCTTCAACAGGGCCCCTTGGAAGCTCTTTTCATGGTGGCCCATGGGTCAGCCCTCAGCCCCATCCTGTTCACTGTGTGCAGAGGCTTGGCCATCACTACATCTATTTACCTGTTTCTCAGAATGTTGCTCTGTCCTAGCAGAACTTTATAGGAATGTCCCTAAATTAGCCAATGATTCATTGTCATTTTTGTTTCCTAAAATGGTAGCCATTCTTTTTAATACCCTACCAGGAAATTCCTTAGCTCTCTATGCCCACAGCAAACCTAAATCTCACTGGGGACCCCTGCTTAGGGCCTGATGGACCAATCACAGTCTGGCTACTGTCTTGTGGAGGAGAGGGGGAAGGGTGGTGGGTGGTCAATATAGGGCAGAGTAACCACAAGGACTCTGGATCTGACAGGCATGAAATCAGATCTAGGCTCCATCACTTGCTAGCTTTATAGCCTCTCTAAATCTATACTTTATCTATGAAGTGGGAATAGTAATAGTCCCATCTCATAGGGGGTCTTACAAAGATTATAGAGAAATATAGGGAAGGCAAATGTCCAACACTACAAGATAGCATATAGTGATTAACACAGTTCCAGCTTTATTATAATGCTATAATAATTATAATTATTTACAGGGGCACAGAATTTTGATTCATCATGATATAGTATCACGATTGTTCCTTCTCTGTCCCCCGCTCCTGTTTTCCTGCCCCAGAGCTCCCATTTTTTTCAACATATTTATCCATTCCCTTGTTTTATTTTCTATTGTCTTTTTTTTAGCACATGTACTATATTAACAATAGATTGCTTAGTTTGACTTTATAAGAAGAGTACCATGCTCTATGTAGTTCCTGGAACTTACTGTTTTGGCTCAGTGTTATCAACCAGTGTTATACCCACGTTACCAACATTCACCTAAGTTGCTGTAGGTAGCTGTGGCTCATTCATTTTTCATTGTTATGTAATATTCTGTTATAGAAATATAGTACTGTATAAGTTTAGACTCCTATTTGTGGGCATTTGAGGGATTTTTGGTAAACCGCTTTATTGGGATATAATTCACATACCTATGTACAAGTCACCTATTTAGAGTATACAATTTAATGTTTTGTGTGTTTTTTTTCAGGGTTGTATAACCATCACTGTGGTCAATTTTAGAACACTTACTTCATCCTAAGAGGAAAGAAACCTTGTATATCTATTAGCAGTTATACACCAGTCTCTCCAATCTCTTCAGACCCTAGCAACCAAAAATCTACTTTATGTCTCAATAGATTTGCCTATTCTGAGCATTTCTGATACATGGAGTCATAATATGTGGCCTTTTTTTACTTGCTTTTTTCATTTAATGTAATATTTTTAAGGTCTATCTATGTTTTAGTGTGCACTGGTACTTCACTTTATTGCCAAATAATATTCCATATTTTACTTATTAATTTATGAGTTTACTAGAGGCCTAGTGCATGAATTTGTGCACAGTGGGGTCCCTTGCCATGGCCTATGGGATTGGGCTGAAACCAGCTCTCCGGCATCCCCCAAGGGGTCCCGGATTGCGAGAGGGTGCAGGCCAGGTCGAGGGACCCCACTGGTGCACGATCAGGGCCGGGGAGGGATGCAGGAGGTTGGCCAGCCAGGGAGAGACCATGGGAGGGAGAGCTCCAGGGCGTGTCTGGCCTGTCACACTCAGTCCGGATCAGCTGGACCCCAGCAGCAAGCTAACCTACCAGTCAGAGCATCTGCCCCTGGTGGTCAGTGCACATCATAGGGACTGGTCGACCAGTCAATTGTCTGCTCTCTGGTGGTTAGTGCACGTCATAGTGAGTGGTTGAGCAGCCTTAGCATATCATTAGCATATTACACAGCATATTAGGCTTTTATTATATTGGGTTGTTTGTTGAAATCTTTTGCTCTTACTAACAGTGTTATTATGAACATTACACCACATTATCTCCTGGGCACACATGCAAAAGTTTCTTTGGCATGTATTCTTGGGGTGGAGCTGTTGAAATATAGGGAAGGCAAATGTCCAATACTACAGGTTAATGAAAATTGCCTCCCAAGTGTTTTAACAGTTTACATTCCCATAGCAAAATAATCATTGACCCACATCCTTGCTAATATTTGGTATGGCCAGAATTGCTAGTTTTTTTTTAAAGCTTGTTTACTTTATTTTGTGTTTTTAAGCAGTCAAACTACTGCTCTGCATTGGACTTGTTGCTGATAATAAGATTCTAATGGAGATTCTCCCTCCATAATTATCAGTTATCCTCTGTAATAGTTGTAGCTTTTGCTTCCTGCCTGGTCTCCGATGTTAGTTAATACTAATGTTCTTTCTTCCTTCCCAGATGGGCTCATGTTTCATCTCCTGGCTGGTCCCCAGTCCCACTCTACCTCTCCCAGGCAGAGAGCAGACAGGCTGTCCTGTGTGCTTGGTCCTGGTAATAAACACCTCACACATACACACATGGACACACAAATGCATTCATACCCTGGGCCTCTGGCCACATCTAGATGGGAGGATAACAGCGCAAGAAGCTGATTCAATTGTTCTAACCCAGAGAGGAAAACCTGGCTCTTCACTGGCAAAGGCTCACCCTGCGAGTGCTGGGAAAGGGATCTCGCAGGTTTGCTTTTCTGCCGTTATCCATCCCTCTCCTTTGCCCGATCCATCAAATTCAAGTTGAAATGAATGTAGCTATAGTTCCTGTGCACTGAATTCTCTGCAGAATCTCATTTTATTTACTTGCTATCCTTCCCATTAATTAAAGTTCAATAGCATTTTCCCTCCAGAGGGCTCTACAAATAATGTCTACAACAAACACTTCATAGAAAGACTAACGTTGGAGATCAGTGGAGACAATAGAAGTAGAAAAGAGAGCACAGAAATTAAAGGGGCAGAGAAGCATAGGCTTTTATGATGCTGGTGGACAAGGAGATACTCACTGTTCGGATGCTCCTGGAAGAAAGACGCATTGCTCAGCTGAGTGGCTCACCCAGAGCGAGGGCATGGAAGCTCCTCACCATTTCCCCACACCTTGCCCTGTGCATCTCTCCCATCTGACTGTTCCTGAGTTAAATCCTTTTGTAATAAACCAGCCATTTAGTAAGTAAGCTGTTTCCCTAAATTCTATGAAATGTTACAACAAATTAATTGTACCAAGGAAGGGGCCACAGGAACCTCCAGTTTATAGCCAATCAGTCAAAAGCCCAGATGACAACCTGCTCTTGAGATTGGTGTCTGAAGTGGGGGAAGGAAGCCAGTCTTATGGGACTGAGCCCTTTACCTATGGTCTCTCCAGGCAGATAGTGTCAGACTTGAGATAAACAAGTACATGCAGCTGGTGTCACATAATTGCTTGGAGTGGGAGGATCCCTGTGTTGAGTGAGCAGAGTGAAGTATTCAGTGAGTACTGAGTAAAGGAAAAGTTTTCCTTTATAAGGGCTCCAGGGAGAGTCTATTTCTTTGAGTCCACATTTCATATTTGTAAACTTTTTCCATATGTGTGGGGATGGTTATATTGTTTTTGTTTTAATTTTTATATCTTTGATTATTTGGGAAACTGAATATTTTTAAAGTGGAAAAGCAGCAAAAGATAATGTTGAAATAAGAACAGATTCTTTACTAGCTCTGTTGACCTACAATAAACTGTATATATTGATAGTGTACAACTGGGTAAGTTTTGATACATGGATAGAGCTGTGAAACCATAATTAAGATAATTAACATATCTGTGACCTGATAAACTTTTCTCAGCCCTTACACCCTCTCATTCCCACACCACGCCCCCACCCACTACTCCCCAGGCAACCATTGATCTACTTTCTGTCACTGTAAGTTAGTTTTCATTTTCAGGTATTTCATATAAAAGAAATGTAGTTTGAACTGTACTTTTCTCTAGCTTGTTTCACTACATGTAACTATTTCACTGTTGTTTCATGGATCGATAGTTCATTGCTTTTCATTGCTGAGCAGTATTCCATGATATGGCTGCACCACCATTTTTTACTCACTCATCCCCTGATGGACATTGGGGTTGTTTCCATTTTTTGTATTACTTATAAAATGAACATAAACATGCATGTTCCAGAATGTGTGTGGACACATGGTTTTATTTTTTCCTGGACAAACAGAGTGGCGTGGCTGTGCCACATTCTGTAGTTGTTTCAGGTGATGAGGTCAATCCCACTATTTCATCGGGGCCAGAAGCCTACTCGAGCATTTTTGGAGCGCATGTTCTTAAGGCAAGTAAATTGAAGGTAAGGTACCTGAGCTCTCATGCAGAACACTCAAAAAATGTTTACATTCGTACTTCATCTCTTCTTTGCCTGCACAATTAATGGAATTTTCCTCCTTCCCACGCAAGGGTATTCAGCTACTGCCCTTGCAGAGAAATGGGGTTGTTCCCCTTGAAGTAACAGCCTTCAGTCTCAAGGATTATACCGTCTAGGGGTACGAGTAGTCTGGGCTGGAAGCTTCAGGAAGAGCTCCCCGGGACCTTCAAGCTAGGCTACAAGGGAACAGGTTTGACATGGACCTGTAGTCCTCATTAAAGCCAGCTCTGAGCCTCACTTCTGTCCCCATAAAACTTTTATTTTGTGAGACTATTCTGGATACACAAGTACATATCTGAAACTAGAGAAAATGTCTGGGTTTACTAGTAGGCCTGGCAATGAGGGCAATTCTAAGATGTTTAGATTCCAGAAAGTTCTGTCAATTTTGGGGTTGCTTTGGGCCCTTGCCACTGTCCTCCCTTATCCCTTTCAGTGAATTTGTAACCAGTCTAGGAAGGACATGAGTGCCTTCACCTACCAATCAGAGACTTTATCTGATGGACTAAGGTGCAAGGTCCATCACTCTGCCTGCTCAGCGACAGCCTTGCCTCTGTTTCATGGCACGCACTAGCCACCATCACCCATCAATGCTTGCCAGACACTGTACAAAGCATGACCTCATTTCAGCCTCACTATATTCTACAACACATAGCTATTATTCCCATTATATAGTTAAGGAAACTAAGGCTCAAAAAGTTTACCCAAGATCATTCCTGTAGTAAATGGCAGAAGCAGGATTTAAAATCCAGCCTAAAGTAACAGCTGCGAATTTCCAAAAATAAATGACAAGCACTAAATCAAAGGCCCAGGAAGCTCAAAGAATACTAGGCAGTAAAAATACCAAAAAACTACACTTAAGTATATCACATTCAAATTGCAGAAAACAAAGACAGGAAGAACATCTTTGAAAAAGCCAGAGGGAGAAAAAAAATCTTACTTTTCAGATCAAGGATAAGAATTATATTTGATTACTCATCAGAATCCATGCAAGCAAGAAGAGAGTAAAATAAAGTATTTATCTGATATTAGTACAGCCATTCCTGCTTTCTTTTGATTGTTAGCATAACGTATTTTTTTTCTATCCTTTTATTTTTAACCTGTCCATATTGTTATATTTGAAGTAAATTTACTATACATAGTAGATAGTTGGGTCAATTTTTTTAATCTACTCTGCCAATTTTTGTCTTTTAATTGATATATTAAGATAATTTATATCTAATGAAATCATTGATATGTTAGTACTTAAACCTGCCATTTGTATAAATTCTTCTAGTATGATCTAGGGGAATATTTTTACAAACTCTTTTGTAACTAGATATTTTGTAGTCCTAAGAAGAAATAAAATCTATGTTGTATCAGTCAGAGTTCTAGGAGGGTGTCTTCTAGCAACCCGGGCATGTGCCTAGACTGGGAACCATAACCTCCTGGTTTATGGGTCAATGCTCAACCACTAAGCCACACCAGCTGGTGCTACAGTCTTTTTTTTAACAAGTTTTTTAAATTGATTTGAGAGAGAGAGAGAGAAAGGGAGAGAGAGAGAGAGAGAAACATTGATTTATTGTTCCATTTTTTTGTGCATTCATTGGTTGATTCTTGTATGTGCCCTGACCAGGTATCAAACCTGCAACCATTGGCATATCAGGACAGCACTCTAACCAACTGAGCCACCCAGTCAGGGCAATGCTACTGGCTTGAGACAGAATTCCTTCGTCTCCAGAAAACCTTCGTTTTTGCTCTTAAGGCCTTCAACTGATTGGATGAGGCACCATCCACATTATCAAGGATGTTTAACTTTCCTTAAAGACAACTAATTGTAACTATTAACCAATCTACAAAATGCAGGTATGCCTCATTTTATTGTGCTTCACTTGATTACTGTAGGGCCCGGCTATAGGGTTAGCCTCAGATTGACCTGTTGGCAAAGCCACAAACAAGTCCCAGCTTAGAGGGCACAGTCCTCTTAGCATAATTAGGCTTGACCTTATGATGCTCCCTAGATCCTTCCTAGGAAGCTGATGGGCTGTGGGAAGTGCAGCAAGTGCTGCCAAAACAAGTGAAACTCACAAGAACATTGTAACTATGGCCACCACTACCTTGTTTACCTCTGGCTATAAAATAAAGGCTCAGCTTGCCTCTGGATCTCTCTCGGTGGCCTCAGCCAGGCACAGGAAGACCTAGACCCAGCTTATTCTCTTTGTCTGTCATTTCTTCATCCTTCACCGCCCTCACTCAGGCTTGTGAACCCTTCGCTGAGCTGGCTTGGCCCAGATTGCACTTCACAGATACTGCGTTTTTTTATAAATTGAAGGTAAGACCCTCCAGCAGCAAAAAGATTACAACTCATTGAAAGCTCAGATGATGGTTAGCATTTTTAGCAATACAATATTTTAAAATTAAGATATGCACATAGTTTTTTAGACAGAACACTATTTAATCCACACTTACTAGACCACAGAATAGTGTAATGTAACTTTTATATGCACTGGGAAAACAATAATTCCTGGGACTGGCCTTAGTTTGAGATCTGCTTTATTGCAGTGCTCTAGAACTGACCCCAGAATATCTTCAAGGTATGCCTGTACCTTCACAGCAAAACCTAGGTTAGTGTTTAGTCAAATAATGGGTACTATAGGCTAGCTGACTTGACACATAAAGCTAACCATCACACACTTCATCCTTTTTTTTTTCGATTTAGCTAAGTGTGGAAGCTTTTTTAGAGGTGAAATCACATCCTAGTTACTAGGACCTAGTAGGTTGTTTTTCTGTTCAACTTAAACAGCAGGCTATTGAATTGTGGGAGGCTTTGACAGTCTCAGGTGTTGACCTAACATTCCATAAAGTAGTGAGGTGGAGCATTTTTTAAAGTCCATAAGGTAAAACATAACTGAATGGTAATTTGGAATCTGAATCTTGTATTTGATATATCTGGAGCATTTTAATTACTATTTTATATATCCAAACTACTTTTTTACTACAATTGCTTTTGGGGGGGGGGGAAACACTCCCTAATCTTGGCTCTCCCAGTCAGAATCCGGTGCTACCTGTGTTGTCTTTTTTAAAGATAGCATAATTTTTTTTCTAATATCTTTATCAGTTTTCTGTAACAAACTGGACACTTATAAGTATGTGATGTGCATGACATCCTATATAATAAAAGGGTAGTATGCAAATTGTCCCCTCGACCAGAGTTCTTCCTAGAGTTCAACCAGGGGGCAGGCCGGCCTGCAGGGGGAAAGGAGGGAGGCCCTGGCAGCAACAGGCAACCAGGGGAAGGGAGGGAGGCCCTGGCACTGGCAGGTGGCCAGGGGAAGGGAGGGAGTACCTGGCTGGCAGCCCGCAGCCAGCAGCCGCTAGGGACCCTACCAGTGCATGAATTTCATGCACTGAGCCTCTAGTTAAATTATAAGTTAGTGGGGCTTTCGAGCAAACAACCTGCCAACATTTGAAAATACTGGTGGTCAATAACCTCTTTTCAAGGTAAGTTTTCTTCTAGATTTCAGTTGAAGAATAACTTGGATAATTGTTTGGAAAAGTAGTACAACTATGTGGCCTTGTGGATTTTAGTGCTTGCATTAGAAATTATGCATATATTGTTCATAATGTCTTTATCATGACAATAAAAAAAACAGTGAAGTCTCAGTTATGAAAAAATACCCCCCAAAGTTAATAATTTCATTAGGGGAGGTAAGACCTTCTCATTTGAAGCAATTAGAGAATTCAAGAAAAATAAGTGACTAAATGCAAAATATATGCTATGAAAGTGAGAGAAGGGACAGGATGCTGTGGAAGTGAGAGATACATGTCCTGTAGCCGGAGACCTTGTAAAGGGACTCAGAGGAGGTAGAAATTGAGTGAGGATTTGAAAAAAGAATGAAGGCTTTGATTGGGCTGAAAGAAGGTGTCCCAGGTAGGGTTAATGGCATGGGCAAAGGTGTGGGAGGCAGAGTGTTGGATGAGCAACAAGGAGGTGTGATGGACAAAAGACACACTGCTGGAGGCAGGGTCAACCCACTAAGGAGAGGGCACTGCCTTGGTGGTATGACGTGGGTCTCCGGGGAGTAGAGGGGGTGTTGATCCACCCCAATCAATTCCTCCACCCGAATTTCACTGGATCTCAATGTCACCAATAGAGGTGTGTAAAGATTTTTCATTCTTCTTGAGATCCCAATAAAATTGCACATAGTACTTGGAGGAGAAACACCCTGGTCATGCCTCAGCTGGGATATTCTCTGAGAAGAAGCTCCAAGGGTTTCTTAGGGTATGGGTGGAGCCAGGAGAAGAAGTGGAAAATTTCAATTTCCCAGAGTCTACCTTGCTTGACTGCTATGAAGAGGGCTTGGCAGTGAAGACCATTTGGGACTTGAAGATGGACAGGACAAAGAGGGGAGTTGGGATTTAAAAGCATAGTCTGACCCCTGAGTGTAGGAGCAAAGACTAAAGGTGAGAACCACTCGGTGTAAAGTATTTCACTTGGAGCCACAGGGTCTGAGGCATAGAATGGCTTCAATAAACCCCTGTTGAATGAATAGATGAATGAATGATCAGTTCAGGGCAGGTAGATTAGAAAGCAGGCCATTTGCCGCATAGGATCTTGTCATTCTATTATAGGAGCATGTAATTTTTTTAGGTCCAACCCCTTCTGAGGATCTGATCCAGTTTATGGGTTTCTCTCCCCCCCCCCAAAAAAACACATGTGCAGTATTATCCATTTCAGAATATTCAGAGCCCTCTTCTGCCCCAGGGACAATCCATGAAACCCTCCAGATCATCTTCAGATATGTAAAGAAATGTTATGAGGAAAAGGAACAAGTCTACAAGTTGGAGACCAAGAGAGCTGATGTGTGGTTCCCGTTCAAATTCAAGCCTGGAAGCAGGAGAAAACTGATGTCTCGGCTGGAGGACAGTCAGGCAGGCAGTGAATTCTCCTTTCTCAGTCTTTCGTTCTAGGCAGGCCTTCAACTGTTTAGACAAAGCCCTCCAACATTGGGGAGGGCCATCTGCTTTACTCAGTTTACTGATTCAAATGTTAATCATATCCAGAAATACCCTCACAGGACCACCCAGAATAATGTTAACCAAATATATGAGCACCCTGTGACCCAGTCAAATTGACACATAAAGTCAACTATCATACTCTTCTTCAAAGGCTGTGGGTTGAATTACTAGAAAGGGGAAATATTCATTTTAGTTAGTCAAAGCAGTCTGAAGAAAACTCAGGATAATTTCTCAATAGGCTGTTGTGTCACATTAGACTATTAATAAATCACCTGCCATGTATGAAATAAGCCTGGGTTGTAGGAGAAGTCCCTCAGGGGATATGGAGAAGTGAAAAGGAGGAAAAGGGGGGCGGGGAGGGCAAGGGTTGAATGCAGCTTTTTAGAGCATCAACCAGACCCAGATTTTCTCTATGTACATGGCCATAATTTTTAATTTTTATTTTTAATTACAACTTATATTCAATATTAATTTGTATTGGTTTCAAGTGCACATCATAGTGGTTAGACAATCATATATTTTACATTTCCCTCAAATTTTTAAGTACCCACCTGGCACCATACATCCATACTAATAAAAGGGTAATATGCTAATTAGACTGGGAGACCTTCCGGGAGACCTTCTGTATGTCCTTCCGGACAAAGCCATGGTGGTGGGGCCAAGGCAGAGGCAGTTGGGGGCAAGCAGGCTGAAAGGGGGGGCAGTTGGGGGCAAGCAGGCTGAAAGGGGGGGCAATTGGGGGCGAGCAGGCTGGAAGGGGGTGGGCAGTTGGAGTTGATCAGGCCGGCAGGCAGAGTGGTTAGGGGCAATCAGGCAGGCAGGAAGGTGAGCGGCTGGAGCCAGCAGTCCCAGATTGCGAGAGGGATGTCCAACTGCCCGTTTAGGCCCAATCCCAAAACCGGCAGTTGGACATCCCCCGAGTGGTCCCAGATTGGAGAGGGTGCAGGCCAGGCTGAGGGACAACCCCCTCCCCACCACATGCACGAATTTCATGCACCAGGCCATTAGTAGTTATTATAATACTAGAGGCCCAGTGCACGAATTCGTGCATGGGTGGGGTCCAGCCGGCCCGGCCCCAATCAGGGCAGATCAGGGCTGGGCCTGTCAGGAGGAGGAGACAGCAGGAGGTTGGCCGGTGAGCCTGCCCTGATCGAGGCCCAATCAGGGCCCAGCCAGCTGTGGGGAGGAGCCGAGGGCGATTGGCCGGTGGACCCCACCTCCGATTGGGGTGGGGGGCTGACTGGGTGGGGCTGGCCATGGGGAAGGACTGTGGGTGGTGGGCCGGCCACCCCCACCCCCGAATGGGGAAGAGGGGGCCGATTGGAGCCAGTGGCCTGGGGGAGGGGCCATGGGTGATTGGCTGGCCAGCCCTGCCCCTGATCAGAGTAGGGGGGTTGATTGGGGATGGAGCTGACTCAGGGGAGGGGCTGTGGGCCGATTGGGGTGGGGCCAGGCAGGGGAAGGGGCTGCAGGAGGTTGGCCGGCCAGCCCCACTCCCTATTGGGGTAGAGGGGGTGATCAGAGGTGGGGTCGGCCAGGGGGAGGGGCTGTGAGAGGTTGGCCAGTTCACTGGTAATACAGAGGTAAATCTCATACTAGCACATGTGAACATGCATCCATAATTAGGGACCAAGGGAGGCAGAAGGGGGAGACCGAGTGGGGAAGTACATTTTGTATGTAGGAGTGCCTTCATATTTCTGTGTATACTAGGCTGGAAATTAAATATGGTAACTACTTTCCTTAGAAATTTATTTTTGTAAGTTCCCAAATCTCAAACTTTTGGAAGAAAAAATATTCCCCTGCATGCTTACTCTTATCATATAATATGTTCAGGTTCCTGGGATTCTGCTTGTCAGATAGACCTACAGAGATATATTGCCCCTAGGATGCCCTTCTTTCCGTTGTCTGCCTGGAGAACCTCAACCACCACTTATTTGGACAATTTCTGTATTAGCCATAGCTGGAAGAAGTCTCCTGTATTACAGTGTCAATACATTCCAGGAGTTACACCATTCAAAATCAGGTAGAATTGTTTTGTCTATCTAGTTCTGGAGTAGCATATAATAAAAGCACAATAAAAGTTTAACATTAATTACCTTTTATTGACCAAACTAGAGGCCCGATGCACAGAATTCATGCAAGAGTAGGCTTTAGCAGCAGCGGCAGTTACCTCGATCCCTCCCTCACAGCTGCAGCCGCAGCCTTGATCCCACGGCTGCAGCCCTAGCTTCCTCTGGAAGGACATCCAGAAGGTCCTTCAACTGGTCTAATTAGCATATTACCCTTTTATTATTATAGAAGATTAGGGTTTCCTTTTCTCTTTTAAAAAAATGTATTTTTGTTGATTTCAGAGAGGAAGAGTTAGAGAGAGAGAGAAACATCAGTGATGAGAGAGAATCATTGATCAGCTGCCTCCTGCATGCCCCCTACTGGGGATTGAGTCCAAAACCCAGGCATGTGCCCTTGACCAAAATTGAACCCAGGACCCTTCAATCCACAGGCCAATGCTCTATCCAATGAGAAAAACTGGCTAAGGCTATTCTCAGTCTCTTGATGGGCCTCAGAAACTCCACAGGTTGGGGCAAAAGATTTTTCAATAGGGTGGGTCAACTGTCTTCCCCCTAGTAAAAAACCGCCTGGATAGCAAAGGTCTGCCTGAGAAAGATGACCTCCACAGGATGAGGGAATGACTCAGCATAGGCAACTGGGGTGTCTGCCTTCTTCTTTTTTTAAAAAAAAATATATTTTTATTGATTTCAGGGAGGAAGGAAGAGGGAGAAAGAGCTAGAAATATCAATGATGAGAGAGAATCATTGATCGGCTGCCCCCTTCATGTCCCTCACTGGGGATCGAGCCAGCAACCCGGGCATGTGCCCTTGACTGAAATCGAACCTGGGACCCTTCAGTCCACAAGCTGACGCTCTATCCACTGCGCCAAACCAGCTAGGGCTAGGGTGTCTGCCTTCTGAGCTAATCCAGAGCACCCAAATCTAGCTTCTGCTCACAGAGCTCCAGTCCACTCTGCTTTACCTCTACGAGAGCCCAACGTGAGTGGCTGCACATTGAATTTTGTGCATTGGCCCTTTAAGAGGGTGCTGGCATTTCCAGCCATTTCTGGCTGGCTGACAGCAACCCTGCTGCTTTTCACAGCCAGATGTTATGTGGACACCTTTTTTAGTTCTGGTGCTCTCTGCTGGGGGCCCAGCCTGGGAATTAGACCCCAGATTTCTTATTTGGAACCCCCCACAGCTGAGATATATCTCCAGAACTTCATCTGCTGTCTCTTAGAACCCGTCCAGTCCTTTCACATCTCCACCATTCCTAACAGTCTCTCTGAGGTCTCCATTTTCCATGCTTGGTTATCAGGGTTCTCTCCAGCTAGTCTTCAGTTGATTACTCAGGATGGGTTTTTTTGTATTTTAGTTGCAATTCCAGTTTGGTCCTGGAAGTGGGTCTGTGTAGCATCTACTTACTCTGCTACCATTTTTAATCTCTTCTATTCCAACTGTCTTAATATCGGGCAGGTCTTGTTCCCATCATTATATTTCTTCAAAAATTTTTGGGGGTTACTTTGGTCTGGATTTAAACTTTCAAATCTTTATTTGTTATTTTTTAAGAGACATAAGTTGAGAGAAGTTAAAAACTTGTCCAGGGTCTTTTTGTAGAGTGAGCACAAACCTTTCTGACACCTAACCCATGGTCCTTTATGTTAAGTAACTCTTGAAATTCCTTGTCACATCCCACCCTCTTATCAGACTGTACCTGGTTGCAGACTGGCTTATACTTGAGTCTTGGTTTGTTCAGTATTAGTTCCAGCTGTCTCCGGTTAAAATGGGATACACCAAGGGATTTCACCAAGCCAGCATCTTTGCAAGCTTCCAAAGCCTGTGTAGAGTAAATGCCATTGAATTTAGAAAGAAGCCTCAAAACAAGCAAGAATGAATGTTTAGAAGGTTAGTATAAATTCTTTAAAAAGGAAAGTCCCCGGGTATGTTAATAGTCATTCTGTGAAGAAAAAAATGTGGGGTGGACACAACTAGGAATTGTTTAATTGTGGTATATTGTATACCATATCTTTCCCCAGTAATATCCTATCTAATAATAGAGGAACATGGTAATTAGACATACCTCCGCTACCCTTCCCATTGGCTAATCAGGGCGATATGCAAATTAACTGCCAACCAAGATGGCGGCCGGCAGCCAGGCAGCTTGAAGCGAACAGGAGGCTTGCTTGCTTCAGTGATGGAGGAAGCCAGCGTTCCCCGCCTGCCGCTGCCGGCCTCTGAGCTTGCAGTTTAAGAAACATTGTTGCAAATATAGAAGCTAAACAGACTCCAGAAACCTGCTTTCAGCCAGCAGGGCTTCAGCCAGCAGCACCGCAACAGTGTTTCAATTATAGAATCCAAACAAACGTACTACCTGCTCTCAGCAGCCGAGGTCTCAGAGCTGCAGCCGAGCCTCAGAGTTAAAGCCGGCTTTCAGCTCCAGTGACAGCTGAAGGTAAATAATAAATCCCAGAATAAAAAAAAAAAGAAAAGAAGGAGAGGTTGGGAGCTTCAGTCACCCACCAGCCTGAAAATGGCCCTCAGCCCCTCACCCAGTCTGGCCAGGCAC
>NW_005369552.1:2412225-2413476 GCF_000412655.1 Myotis brandtii | reverse complement strand
CTGGCCAGGTATCCCAGTGGGGACCCCCACCCTGAAGCAACAAGATGGCTGCTAATTTGCATACTGAAGGCGGGCGGCAGTGGGCAAGGCTGTCCGAGGTCCCGGGACCCAGATCTGTGACCCTGCTGGGCAGGGGGCAGTGCTTGAGGCTGTCCGAAGTCTGGGACCCGGATCTGTGACCCTGCTGGGTAGGGTCACCGCGGGAGGCTGTCCGCAGTCCGGGACCGGATCTGTAACCCTGCCGGGCAAGGGGCAGTGCGGGAGGCTGTCCGCTGTCCCGGGACCTGGATCTGTGACCCTGCCAGGTGGGGGGCAGTGCTTGAAGCTGTCCGTGGTCCAGGACCGGATCTGTGACCCTGCCGGGCAGGGGGCATTGCTTGAGGCTGTCCGCGGTCTGGGACCCGATTCCATGACCTGGCGTGTGGGGGGCACTGCGGGAGGCTGTCCTCGGTCCCGGGAACCGGATCCGTGACCTGGTAGGCGGGTGGCAGTGCTTGAGGCTGTCCTCGGTCCGGACCCGGATCCGTGACTTGGCAGGCGGGGGCCACCGCGGGAGGCTGTCCGTGGTCCCGGGACCTGGATCTGTGACCCTGCTGGGCGGGGGGCACCGAGGGAGGCTGTCTGCTGTCCCAGGACCCGGATGTGTGACTCTGCCGGGAGGGGAGCAGCTCTTGAGGCTGTCGGCGGTCTGGGACCCGGATCCATGTCCTGGTGGGCAGGGGGCAGCGCTTGACGCTTTCCGTGGTCCCGGGACCTGGATCTGTGACCCTTCCCGGTGGGGCGGTAGCTCGCACAGGGGCAGATCGGCCAGGGTTGGGCAGGGCAGGACGCCTGGCTTCCGCCCAGCCCCAGTCACTCTGGGCAGGTGAGCAGCACAAAGAACCTCTGGACAGGGGAGGCAGGCCGGCGGAGGGCGGCCTGTACTCCCCACATGGCGGTGGTGACAGCTGTGAGCGTGTCAAGCAGAGCCTGCAGGCTGAGCTGAAGTAGCACCTGCAGGCCATCAGCGCCCAGGAGTGGCTGCGCAAGATCCGCCTCCTGGCCCAGAAGGTGCAGGATCGCAGGGACAGCCACCGTGGCGGGACAGACTGACATCCTCCTGGCTGCACCATGGGGGTTTGCGGATCTGCAAAGCCAGAGGCCTCTGGTGTGCACATCCCTTGCATGCGAACATCCCCCAGCACACTGTCACCCTCCCACACCTGCAACAGTTGCAAACCAAGGCGTGCACAAGTTCCCCCCGCCTCTCCA
>NW_005369552.1:2393846-2411645 GCF_000412655.1 Myotis brandtii | reverse complement strand
TGGGGAGACATGTGGGGAGTGAGCGAGGTTCCCTGTCTGGGGGTTCCAAATCTGCTGTTGGTTTCTTTCACCACTGACTAGAGATATACAGGGTGTCCCCCCAAAATGTATACACACTTTGAATACCTACTAATTCCAATGGTTTTAAGCATAAGAAAGAAACAACAATGGAGCTGTTATCTGTTAAAAGTGTGGGCACAAACAGGTAGTTGGACATTCCCTGAGGGGTCTCAGATTGGAGAGGGTGAAGGCCAGACTAAGGGGCCCCTTCCCCCCCTACCCCAGTGCACGAATTTCGTGCACCAGGCTACTAGTTGACTATGTTCCCTATGCTGTTCTCCATATCCCCATGACTATTTTGCAATGTGTGTGGTTGGGTTGCTCTGTTTTGAGTCCCAGTGAGCTGGAGTACCTGATCTGGACTATCAACCTCTTTGTGATGTTTTTTTTAAAACCATGAACCCAGATCTTCAGACAAGTTTAAGTGGTCCCAGTGTTCTCACACTTGGCTGCTCACCTGGAGAGTTAAAACAGACTGAATCCAAAAGTCTTGTGTCCATGTGAAACTTATTGAGGTTGGTACCTGTTCTGTGGTTTGGAGGAGAATGTCCCTTTGTTGGGAAGTACATACTGAGGTATTAAGAGAGAGCGAGAGCTAGAGAGAGAGAGAGATGATAAAGCAAATAGGTTAAAATGTTCACAGTTGGTATAAAGGACAGGTAGATATTCTTTGCCTTAGTCTTAGACTTGCAACTTTTCACAAAGTTTGAAATTATTTCCAAATAAAAGTTAACAAAACATTTTAAAATCCAAATTCCCCAGTTTCAGAGTGCTTAATGTGTCTGCAGTTCTGCAAAGTCCTGGGGTGACACCGCAGTGCCCCAGGCCCCGGCAGATAGAGGGGCCCACACCTCCTCTCCTGACTGCCAGGAACCGGCTTGGTGCCCATTGGGGAAAGGACACAGTTAGAGGTAAGCATCCTCTTTAGAGACCTTTGCCACTTTGGGGGTGTGCAGTGCGGCTGCCACATACTTGTCACCTCCTGTTTCCTGTGGGCTCACACACTGTGTGTGACATCTGCCATTTTCTAACTGCTCAGCTGCTTGGGCTGCCTTTATCAGAGCTGGCTTTGCTGGGAAGCCCCAACAGAGGTCACCAGGGTCAGTGATCCTGTAACACCGAGACAATGGCTGGGTGGGGCCTGCAGGCTTAGGGGTAGAAAATGAGAGGCATGTGAAGGGACCTGCCTTTCTCCTCCTGGACAGCAGTTAGAGAATGAGCTGGGGGAGAGGGGTGAGCTCAGGTGGTGACTTGAGAAGTAGCCCCGGGGGACCCATGTTCCAACTGTATACTGTAGCTGAGAGCTGACTTGTCCTTCCCACTTTCAATTACCAGAAAGGCAGCATTGTCTAATCTATCCATCACTTCCTTTCACCCGTCCCTTGAGACCAGTGACATGCATTTGTGAGGTGAGAGGGCAGTCTGGGCTGCATAACAGAGCCTTACTCTGGATGCCATTAGAAGCACTAGAGGCAGCTCACCTGGAGCTCATTAATGCCTCTTAAAATCAAGGTGGCAGGTGTAGCTGGCTCAGATTCTGTGTGTGGTCCACTAAGGGCCTCCAGATCTTTGTCGGCCCTGTGTCTTCCTCAGCCCCTCAGTGGTAAGCTTGCAAGATTCCATTTTTGTGTCTGGAAGACTTGGAGGCACTGTCTTTACAGGACGGACTCTCCCTGCTCTGTGACCTGGGGCAGGACCCAGCAGATGACAATCAGGCTCCTAGAGGGTGGGGAGGCCCTGCTTCTGTTTCACTTTTTTTTTTTTTAACCACAGGGTAGGCAACCAGTAAGTGATTATATTGGACCAGAGCAAACCTGGGAGCAGGCAGTGACAGTACATTAACCAGATATCAGGAGGGAACAGAGGTGGGGGTACTGGGAGCAGAGCAGCAAGGCAGACCCAGGCAGCAGATCCACAGAGGAATGGACAGATCTGAACTGTGTGAGACAGGTCTTGTGTCCCTACCAGTTAAGAAGCCACCAATAGTGCTCAGCACCCACCCCCAGCAAAGCAGGGTGGTGGGGACACTCTGAGGAATCAAAGACAAATGGAACATTAAAACCTTCACACAGAACTGGGTGACATAAGTACCGAGAACTATGGAGCAGTTAGCACAGGACAGGGAAGGAACTGGGCAGGGCTGAGATGAGGTTGGGCTTAGATGGCATCTCAGAGTAGGTGGCCTTTTGGTTGGGCTGCAGTGGGGGAGTGGGGCTTTGCCTGTTGTCAGAGAAAAGCTCTAGACTTGACAAAGGAGACCTGGACCGATCTCCTGCACTGGCAGGTAGAACTGGCACAATCATTTAGGGCGTCTGCCTCTTCCCGTTACATGACTTCCAAGAATGATACAGCTTGAGATCTGGGGCTCTCACTGCTACAAAACCACCTTCTTTTTACTCTCCCGCAGGTTCACTCAAATACCACTCCAGGCTTGGTTGGGGAAGTGAGGAGTTGGTCCAGGTCCCTAACACATTGCAAGGGCACAGGCCATGAGATGGGGTGAAATTTTAGGAGGCAGCTTAGCAGCTCAGCTCATTTGAGAGTGTCTGGATCTGGCTCTTCCAGGTAGGGCAGCTGCTGGCTCAGGATGGCTCTGATAGCCTGAGGATGAAGAAAAGCGCAGCAAAGCCAGGAGGCCAGAAGCAAACCTCACTTTGCCCCATCCCCTTAACCACCTCTGCCTCCTCCTCCTCCTCCTCCTCCTTCTTCTTCTTCCTTCTCTTTGCATTAGAAATGCACTTGAAAGCCCTTCTAATTCAAAACATGTCAGCCCCTTCATTCCTATTTTGGGTCCATGGCTCATACTTTAGTTGTTTGTACATCTTAAAGGGTTGCAAACTAACCTTATTTCTCATGTGCATTCCATCACTGCAGCAAACTATCTTTGGGGGAAATGAAACCATGAGCACAATTCTTGGCTAGGGGAGCAGAAGAGTTGTCAGAGGCCAGCCCTCTGAGGTAGAGAAGAGTAGCACCACTCCAATAGAAGGAACAGAAGGTGGGGGATGGGGCAAGACTGGGAGTTGCACTGGGAGGAGGGGAGGCCAAGGTTTGCAGGCTGTGTACACACTTCCTATCTCAAGTCCAGGTGTTAAGAACAGAGGTGGGACCATCCCTGTGACTGGGTGAGCACTGGGCTCAGTGGGAAACTGGGACCATGGAGGGGGGTGGTGGGCGGGTGGCCATGTCTGTCTCAGGACTGTCTTCCAAGATGGGAGAAGCAGCACCTCTTCTATGCCCCGGGCATTTGACACTGGATTATTATTACCTGTGACACGGCCTTCAATAACTTTGTGCATGTTGGCAGGTCTGTGAGCTCCTTGGGGACAGGGGCAGAGAGTGTTTTTCTTTTCTGAATCTCCCGGTGCTCAGGAGCGTTGAGCCTGTATAAGGCATTCAATAAAATAAGCAAAATGAAGTGCTTGCTGAACTGATTCACCTTGAATGTGATGCACCTCCAACAATGTTTAGAGCTTTGCAGTAAAGGGTCAGAGCAAGGCGGGGAGGGCTCACAGCTGTCCAGGACTTGCTAAAAGTGAGATGGAAAGAAGAAAAGACCAAAAAGCAGTTTGTTCTTGCTCTCTGAGATTAGTACTGAGTACCTTCATCGTCATTTGTTTGTGGTATATTTAAGGACAATATATAGAAAAAAATCCCCATCTTGCTTCATTTCTCCAAGTCATTGGTGACTGTTCTGGTCCTGGTTCCACTGTGAGCAATATTCTATTTTCTTCTCAATTCTCGAAGCAGTGCAGGAGTCCTGAGCTGTGGGGTGGGGGTTGGAGGGGCCACCCTCTCACACACTTCCTCCGGAAAATCCCTCTCGCGTGATACGTACTATACCTGAGTGAACGTTCATTTACGGCAAGGTTATTCTGCCCTTCGCTGGCCTCTGCTCTCTAAAATGGACTGGAATATTTAAAGCAGAGATGCCTCACAGGAATGGGTAGGTTGATAGAGCAGTCTTAATAAAGTTTCCTTCTGCCGGTTATTTTCCCAAGGTGTTAAAGCCCAGTCATGGTTTGATCTTGTTTTTTATGCTATTGATCTTTCCGCTTATCAGCATCCTGCTCAGAGAGAACTGGACTCTCATTGTCGTCTGATTTCCTCCTCACGAGCTGAGCTGTTCCATTGGGGCAAATCTCACAGGGCAATAGCGCTGCTCTCATCAAACCTCCTCTGCTCCACTGTCTCTGATGTGGAGTAGAAACCTAAGCTGCTAGTCCCCAATGCAGCAGGAGCAGAAAGCAGCAGAGTGAAATACCAACCACACCCTTTGCATACGACTTCTCTAACGTAAGCACAGGCCATGTTATGAATAATAAAATCATAGCTTTGTAATTCTCTTTCTCTCAGCAGCACAGAGAGTTTGCCAGCACGATCACACCAAGCCCTGTGATATTTCTCTCAGGCAGGCATGAACCCCTCTCTGGGGTCTCCTCTGGCCCCCATTTAAAGAGAGGAGGTGAGGATTGCATTGCACCTCAGCCCTCCTGTCTCCGCAGCTTGGGCTGGACCTTGCCCGGTTCATTCTTCATGTTGCCTCTATACAAAATACACCGTGTGGGTGGGGATAATTAGGCAACATTAAATGGCTTGCTTTACCAATTGAGAAAGAGGAAGCGAAACATTCCCAGGAATGCATCTCAGAGGGATCAAATATGTCGCAGACACTAACTGCGTCTTGGCCATCTGCGCCTCTGCTCCCGTCCCCTTTGCACTTGGGCTACCCCAGCGTCAGTGTCTGCCATGTGGGCAGGATCCAGCTGGTGACATTCAATCCATCACTGGCCTCCAGCATCAGGGGGCACTTCCCTGGGGACGCAGGCAGCTGGACAGCAGTGGCTCCCACAGATCAATAGGCAAACTTGCCTATTTTCCAGCAAGTTTCAGCCAGAACTTAGTGACTAAAAAGTTTAGTTCCTCTTTTTTGTTATTTCTCACTTCCTCTTGCTTTCCTGTCCACGGCTCCTTTCCTTCCAGCCTTTTATGACTTTAATTGTTCTTCGAGCTCTGCTGGACCTACCTACTTTATGCTTTCTCTTCTCAACTCCGTCCTTTCCATTTCTCTCATCACTTTCTTGGCATTCTTGTCTACGTATATAAGAGAGGAGGGCCCAATTTTTTAGTAACAAGATGAACCAATTTACAATCAGATTTTCTGTCGTGTGTTCTCAGTGACCCTTGCAAATCTCTCCCTATTTGCTGACCTGTACAAAACCCCTGGTGAGGAGGTGGCAGGTACAGAGAGAATGAGTCTCTGAACATGTGATAGTCAGAACAATTCCTCTTTATACTCTTTATAACAATGGCTTTGGTCAAGTCAAGTGTGAATGGTGTTTGTACATATTTTACTTTTTTGGCTTAAAAAAGTAGTTAAATCTTGGATCAGATCCTGTCAGGACTACTCAGCCTTCCTGGGCATGCCATTTGTTTGTGTTTATTCTTGTTATCAGGACATATTTTCTATCAAAGACATACCAAAGCACAGAAGACCTCCAATAGAGGTCTTTTGAAAGCGGTGTCCATTTGCTATCTCAGTATATCTCAATTGGTCACTTAAGAAAGAAACCTTTTTTCTGTTTAACTGATACTAGGTATTCAACCCTCACTGCCATTACTCCCCCGCCCCACTGACACAGGAGGACAGTTTCCGGAAGCAGGGGTGTTACTGGTCTTGTTTATGTGTAGCCCAGCCCTAGCACGGTGCCTGGCACAAATAGGGTTCAATGAACATTTGTTGAGTGAATGAGCAAGCAAGTACGTCAACAGAGGTTGTCATGGAAGGTGCTAGAGGACCATATGCTGGAGTCATGTGCTTCAGAGAATAGCTGTCCATGTAGAACAAAGGGAAGATTCGCTGGAACAACAGGAGAAAACCAGAGAAAGTCAAAATCATTGTGGTCTTGCCCAGATCCTTCAACCTACCAATCATCCAAAACATGCATTTCTGTTTAGTATAGAAAATATTTATTGCAGCTTTTACTCTGCCAGATACTATGCTAAACTCCTGTGATAACAAAATAAATGGGGCATGTCCCCATCTTCAAAGAGTTCTTGGTGTAGCAAGAAAGCAAACAATTTTTTAAAGTTAAAATGTTCTACTCCCATGTACTGAACTGAACCAATGTACATATTTTTTTAATCTGATGAACCACCCTGGCCAGAGTGGCTCAGTTGGTTGGAGCATCATCCCATGCACAGAAAGGTGGTGGGTTCGATTCCTAGTCAGGAAACACCCTGGTTGCAAGTTCAATCCTTGGTTGGGGTGTGTACGGGAGGCAATGGACTGATGTTTCTCTCTCACATCTCTCTCTCAATAAAAATAAATAAATAAAACTAAAAAGATGAAAATCTGATGAAGCAGTCAATTTGAATTACCATTCTGTGTGTGTGTCTGTTTCCTACATGTTCGCACTGGCATAGCACAAGGACAGCAGACCATTCTCACAGTCAGTGCCTGGAGGAAACACTCTATTTGGGTTGAATTCATATGTCCTTCTTTTCTTCAATTGTTTGCTCTTGAGTTTTGCGTTTGTCAGCATCCTTTCTCCCTAGCTGCACCTAGCATCTTTGATGGGAGTTGTCACCAGTAACCTAGCAACCCCTCATTCATATTTGTCACAGAAAGAGCACTCATTACATAAAGACCTGGCCAGTCTCACTCTCTGACCCCATTGTTACTTTAGAAAAAGGTCCCTTGTCTACAACTCTCTCTGAGAAACATGCTGGCACGTAAACTAATGCGTCTGGAGTGGCCCATCTGTTGACAGCACGCTAATCAATGAGCTCATGTATTTGTGTTCCATTTCCTGCCCTGGCTACCAGTGGTTCTTAGCAGATTGTAGGTCTGGCCCATCACAGAAACCTGGAATCTTAGAGATGGATATGCTAAGAGAAAACTTGGTTTTCCTATATTAAACTACAGCAGGCCGGAGAATAGGGGGGAGAACCAAGGGAGGTTAACAGCTGTGGGCAAAAACAAAAGACTGTTTACATTCCTGAGTGGATGTTGAAACTTTGAATGAAGTTCCAGGTGGCCATTTCCATTAGCTAGAGAGAGCAGCCAACCATCAGAGGCCACTGCATCCTGCTTAAGTGTAAACTTGTCACACTGTGGCCTATAGCCAATTAAAAAGTAACAAGTGCTGCTTCCTTTTGGACTGTGCACCTATCCCAGGTCCCAGCACCTATCCCAGGTCCCAGCACCTATCCCAGGTCCCAGCACCTATCCCAGAGTTGTCCCTGCCTCACCTTTTCCCGTCCCACCCTTAGCCAATGTAAAGGCTTTCAAAACAACTTTCTTCTCCAAACTCATTGTATAAAAGAGCCCCATCAATCCCAGGACGGCAGACGTGTTCATCTTTTCCACCCGGCCCTGCTGGTGGCTCAGACGTGCGCCCCAGGACCCGTCCTTTACTGGCTAGCGTGCGGCTAAATAAACCCCTTCTCTCAGAAAAGCCTTCAGCCGTGAAGCTTTTTGCTTAACAAATAAGACCTTAGACAGCTAACATCTGCCTGATGCTAGAACTCTTTCCTCGCCGCCCCAACAAATGGCCATATAACTTGTGTCCCGTTGGAGGACAAAGAGCTGTCTGTGTCTGGAGAGTGCCATTTCCAATATCGAGCCCTTTGGTTTGTGAGAAATCTGTTTTTAGAAAGCTGATTTCTTACATTGAGCTAAAAATCACCTCCTTCCTACTTCCTTCCTATTTACTTCCTTCTGCCCTCCCCTCGACATTTCCTCACTCTTTGCTCCTATTCTTTTACTAAAATAAATCCCATGCATTACTTCTTCCTCACAACTATAATATTTGAAGATAATACTTCTTAGTTTTCTCCCCACCAAGGTAAACACTCAGAGCCTTCCAACATTTTATGTCTGGCATTGTTTCTAAAGCCCTCAGCATCTACACCCTTCTCTAGATACATGTTATACATCTTACATTGCCTTGAATTGAACACATCTTTCAATTGTGCTTTGACCAATGTATATTATTATGATTACCTATTATTTGACACTATGTTTCCAATTAATGCAGCCTATAATTATAATAGCTTTTTAAAGCAACCACATCACACTAGAAAATCTCCAGGTATTTTGAAAAGAGAAACTGCAATGAAACCAGGTTTTCCCCATTATGCCATTGTGCAATCAATTTCCGGACCTAAGTGTGTTGGCACAACATCTGCTCTATTGACATAAGGGTGTTGTTTTCTTCAATGCTTCCAAAGCTCGTTTCGGCTTATTCCTCTAACCCCAGCCCTTCCTCTCTCCCCATACCTGCCAACAAGAATGCGAGGTCTCTAGCATCAGTGGTCCCACCTGGACTCAGATGAATTTCTGCTTCTTTTTAAATTTCACCTCATGCCACGCACAGACTGTGGAAGAAGTCAATTTCTAATTGCTTGTTGGGTGGCTGAATGAATGCATCGTATGAGGCTTTACCATCAACAGTTCCTTCCCAGAACAGCTCAATGTCACCATTTAATGCAGAATCTCCTCGCATGTTTTATGTCCTAGTGTTTAGATGACGATGGGTTTATTCTGGTCATAGAAACCCCCATACTTTCTGGAAGACTTGGGAGGAATTTTCTCTCTTTAAAGGAAGGGCTGGCTGACAATGCTTATCATTATAATTTGGTTCCTAGAACTGCTCTTTAAGCACCAGGATAGGAATATTATCATTCCAATATGTTGGCATAAGAAAAGATGGAGAGAAAAACACACTGAGCATAATGATAGCCTGAGGCACTAGCAATTTATATCATATGGTGAGAACCATTTCTGTGAGTGCGTTTGTCTTGCTCAAGACCAACCAAGCTTTGAGAAAATATTTTCAAGTCATCTAAACCAGCAAATATTGCTCCAAGAGAGGGGAGGGTGGGCAGAGTTTATTCTCCATCCCCATATCCATAATTGTCAGAGCAGTTCTTTTTTGAACATCATGTGGCTTCTAATACCACCACCCATGGCAGCACCATTGAGCAAGCTGGTATTACTGATATTTTAGTGAGTTCTGGAATCTGCTCCAGCCACTGGTGACTCTAAACTGAAAATATTTTCAAGGAAAGGCTGGTAATTACTGGGTGGAGTAATGTTTATGCTCATATGAACCTTTGCCCAGGTTAGAACCAGGCTGCCCAAGTTATTCCCCTTCGCCGCCTAAAACTAGCATGGTGGTCTGCACAATGAGGCCACTTGTCTTCAGAAATCTGCAAGGGCTGTGCCTTATCTAGAAATGAAAAGGCAACAGGGAATTTCTTAAACAAACAGAGAAGAAATTGTCAGAGAGCAAGAAAATAGATGCAGTTAGCTCTCAAAAGAAATAAAAAACATAAACGGGAGATGATTTTTCATTTTACTCTCTACTGTGCAGGCCATTCCGAACCTTGAGGTGGGAATTCTCAACATCTTGGCCAGTTGGGATGGGCAAAGGGAGCTTAATTTCCTCTTCTATGAAATTTGCCCAAACCTTAGAGTTGAGAAGACATGTGTAACATCAAGGGATATTGAATCACTAACTTGGAGTAAGGCTTACACTGGCCATGCCTCAATATTTTTATTAAAAAGAAAGCAGGGAGTTTAATAAAAATGTAATGCTGCCTCCTGCCCTTCAGTGCCCTTTAGACACTATGGAAATTATTGGGGCATGCCGGGTTGAGTTGCAAGAAAGGGAAGCTGCAGGAGGGGTTTGGGACTCCTGTGTGTTTTGAAACAGCCACCACCTCTCTGTGCACTGCGTGGTTGACTATGTATCCGATGCTCTGGTAAGACCATGTTTACTTATAGCAGTTGAAGAGATACTATATGCTTCGAGTCAGCTAGATGTGGGTTCAAATCACAGACACACCACTTACTAGCTATGAAATGGTAAGCAACACACTTAAGCCTTCTGGGCCTTGGTTTTTCACACTATAAGAAGGTGATGATAATATCTCCCAAGTCTGCTGTGAGAAATAAGTCAATTAATGCCTATTAAGTGCTCAACACAAAACCTGGCACACAGTAAAATAATAAAATGCTTTCTAAAAGGTTATTATTTTTAGAGTAGGAGCTGAGATACAATATAGTTTTGGCAGCATGAAGCTAAGCCCAGACCTGAATGTATTTAGTGAGATCTACTACGTTGTCAACCCTGCACTGTGCAGCATGCAGTGTACAAAGGGAAAAGCACTCCAGCATCAACAGCTTTCCTCTGGGTTTTCTGTGTTCACAGAGTGCTGTTCATTAGGAAATTGAAGGTATAAACAGACTCCCCTTTTTTGGGACTACGATGAAATACTCAGCATGGGTCATTCAAACCTTTAAATGAACTCACAATATCATATTTGTGTTATTGCTTTCAAAATCCTCCAGCTCTAAAACATTTTTATAAGAGCTGTGGCAAGAAAGATCTGACTTTGAATATTCCTTTTCTCCCTGATCTTGTGCACCCACTTTCTGGAGAGCTACTGAGCTGCCCAGTGCAAGGACATGCTGTGGGGCAGCAGTGAGTAAAAGCAGAAAGAAAGATCTAAATATTCCACACGCCAATTGTTCGCCTCTGAGAGGGTGGAGAGCATGAGGCTGTGACGACCAATAGGGCCACAGCATACGGACTCCTGAAGGTTCTTGTGTCTGTTTGGGAGCTAAAGAAGTCTGGTAGTTTGGAGCAAATTATGGGTGGTTTTTAATTTTGTTTTGTTTTGAGTTACTGAGTAAATTATTAAGAGGAACTGAAAAGAGAATTATACATGAGACTGGATTGTGGGGGAGGCCCAGCAAAGGGCAGGGTGGGGGGGGGGTGGGCGCATAGATCCATACAGGGTATCTGAGAGAAAGAGAGAAGCCGAGACAGAGACAGACAGAGATCCCTCGCAAGAACCCAGATCTGGGCCCTTTAGGACAGGGGTGGGGAACCTTTCTCCTGCCAAGTGCCATTTGGATATTTATAACATCATTCACAGGCCGTACAAAATTATCAGCTTAAAAATTAGCCTGCTATATTTAGTCAAACATTTACTAACTCACCCTTAATGCCTTGGCAGGGCCAGACCAAATGATTTTGTGGGCCTTCTGTGGCCCGAGGGCTGGGTGTTCCCCACCCCTGCTTTAGGACATAAGGCCAAAGTGGTTAATGTTGGGATGAAAGAGCAAGGGAAAGGAATCTAATATCTCACTTCCTTTAATAGTTAGAGCTTTTTTTTCCCCTAGACATAGGACACATTCTAATGAGTTCATCCTGAGTTGCAAACACCCTGTTTTCTGTGGGCATATGGACTGTAGACCTGGGTGGGGCTGACACTCACCCACTTGCCAGCCCTGGGTACGTCAGATGGTGGAGCTCTAGCGGCTCCTCGCTCCAAAGGAACATTTGGGGTCTCCAAAGTCGGGCCCTCAGAGAGCACCAGACCCCTTCCTCTGGACCTGGTCAGTGGGGCAGGGACACAGGTCTTTGCAAGTCCAAGCCTATAATGTCAATGGTCCGGGTGACACTCAATGAGAGAACACTAATAGTTTAACTCAGCAACTGAAAATGACACCCATAACTTACCTCTAGTTTCCAGACCTCCCGTAGCTCTCAAAACAGTTACTAGCCGCTTCAGAAATGTCTGTAGGCCAGTCTTGGTGTTTACCCCTTCCTGCCTGTGAGTCTGCCCTCTGAGCTGCCTCCTGCCGGGGAAGGATGGGGAAGATGGGAAAGGCCTGCTTTCCCTCCGCAGTGGCTTCCAGGGACCTGTCCTCTGTTAGCTGCTGCGTGGGCCGTGGCAGAGTGGGCCCAACATGTGGAAATGTAAAGGACGGTGCCTCTGGGATGTGATGCCTGTTTCCTTTCAAGGCAAGTTTCATTTGGACTAAAAACAAGAGTACTTCTCTCCTTTCCTGCTCCCACTTTAAATTTAGGGCTGTGGGGTCTTCAGTCCTCAGCTGTGGATGTGGGAGGATGTCGTAGGAGCCACGGGCCCAGGAGGGAGAAGTGGCCAGCCTGTCTTCTCTGCCTGGAGGCTGACCACGATTTTGATCGGGACACAGCACAGAGGTGCTCTGAGGGCCCGGCAGGCCAGTGTGGAGAATTTCACTTCCAAGCTGGATCAGGAGGTCTCCGGAGAGAAAACGCAGTGCTCCTGACCATGGAAGAGAACGGGAGGAAGCCCCCTCCCCACCTGTTTCCCATCTGAAGATGGACCTGCAAGGAATGGGGCGCAGGTAGAATGACAAAGATGAGCCAGACATATTCAGAGTTCCAGGCCACAGCACATAAGAAGCAGAGCCAAGCCAACACGAAGGGAAGGGAGACAGTCTGAGTGGTTCTGAGGAATCCCTCCTCTGGGTGGGCTCACAGCAGCTGCTCTCTGCACAGGGCGCCAGGTTGCTCTTACTGGTGCCCTTGGTCTGCTTGCTGGAGTGACCTGTCCAGAGCACACCACTGCGTCTCCACTGGCTGGGAATAAGATGGGTCGGTTAATCCTTAGACAAACCATGATGGGTCTATAACATGGGCTGATCCACAACACCTCCCCAGCAGGAGATACGAGCTAAGCCCCGAGCACAGCCCCGTCCGACACAGTGGGCATCGCCAACACTGCTCTCCCACCTGCAGGAGAGACCTGTTCCCAGCTGTCTGTACAGTGAGTTCACTGCCTCACTGTGCAGGAGCATGGTTTTAACACAAGGGAAATGGTTTGTCTGTTGGGCAGTCGTTCACCACGTGCTTCCAAACATGGCCCTAGACGTGATGACCCTCAGGGACAGGCCAGGACGTGGCTGTGGGAACACACTGACACAGACACAACGGGAGAGGCACATGGGTCTCTCCTGAGGGCAGGGCCTCACAGGGGAGAGCAGGGAGCTGTGCGGCTTTGACCAGGTCACTTCTCATGCCTCTCCTCATGTGAATGCCTCGTGGAGCTGATGTGCTGGTGTTTAAAGATATGGGTAGTTTTCCCACAGTGAGATGTCACCTCATGCCTGTGAGAATGGCTAGCAACAAAAAGACAAGAGGATGTGCACTGTTGGTGAGAATATAAATTGATGCAGAGGATGTGCACTATAGAAAACAGTATGGAGGTGCCTCAAAAAATTAACAACAGGATTACTGTATGATCCAACAGTACCATTTCTGGGTATTTATCTGAAGGAAACAAAATCACTCTCCTGAAAAGATATCAGCACCCATGTTCATTGCAGCATTATTTACAATATGGAAACAACATAAGTGTTTACTATGGATGATAAAGAAGTGATATGCATGTATGTATATATGTATGTATGTAGGGAATGGGCAAAGTAGGTTTGCAATTGTTCATATGGAAAATACAGTAATCTATAATAATAAAAGGGTAATATGCTAATTAAACTGGACATCTTCCGGACACCCTTCCTAATGAAGCCGGGGCTGGAGGAAAGCCAATCAGGTCCCGGGTGCCTGCAGGTGGCCCTGGGGAAGCCAGTCTGGGTCCCGGGTGCCTGCGGGTGGCCTGGGGAAGGGAAGCCTGGGTGCCAGGTGCCAGAGGGAAGCTGATGCCGGCAGCTGGGGGAAAAAAGGCCTACTCTTGCACGAATTTTCGTGCATCGGGCCTCTAGTTAATAAATAATAATACAAGAATAGACTCTGTTTCACTCACTCACAACTGTAAATCTACTTTTGCTCACCCCTATATGTATACACACAATGGAATATAATTCAGCCATAAGAAAAAAAACCTTTCATTTGCGACAACATGGATTGGAGGGCATTATGTTAAGTGAAATAATAAGTCAGACAGGGAAAGACAAATAGTACATGATCTCACCTATGTGGAATCCAAAAGAACTGAAGGCATAGAAACAGAGGACATGGGTGGTTGCTTGAGGCAGAGGTTGGGGGGCAGAGAGGGAAACGGGTGAAGCCCAGCTTAGAACCACGGTTCTCTCAACCACTTAAGAGCTGACTGCAACGCCACTGGACACCAGCCACGGAACTCCCCTGCAGCCACTCCCAAGAGGGGCTCTGCCACTACTTCTGTTCTGAGTTCATCATTTTTTTCTTTCCATATTTTACTTCATTTTGTCTGCCCATAATAGTAACACATAGTTATCACAGAAAATTTGGAAAATAAAATATAAAGAAACAAACAAAAACCCTCACTGTTTCCAAAAGCCAGCTTCCTCCTGGATTTCCCTGCCCCATTTGACCCTCTCTCTTCTTCTTGTCCAGCCTCCCTGCTCTTAATCCTTGTTAGCAGAAGAGTTCTCCATTAGCATTTTCAGGTCTTCCTATCTTAGGGGCAAATATTAGCATACAAATTAGCATATTACAACCCAATTACTTTTCAATCACAAGCAATCCCAACCAGATTGGGGGTATTCTTAATTTGCATAAATTTGGCAAAGGGGTAAGCGGCACAGTGAGCAGCTGTGGGGTCTGATGTATCTCCAGGTGAACGCAGCCAGCCTTGCTGTGGAGAGGAACGTGGCTTGGAAACAAGTAAAAAGAAGATGTAATAGGAGCGTGTGGCCATTTAACAGCAGAGGAGCAGCGCCCAGCACTGCCCCAGGTGGGCCCTGTTCTGCCCAGACAGAGAGACACGAACCATTTGATTTCTCAGGCTCCCTTCCAGCCCCCGCCTCCTGGGCGGCAGTGTGGCTTCAGGGCAATAGCGTTTACTGAAGGGGTTCAGTGGAGAGCGGCCATTTGCTGGCACTGTCTTCTCTGTATGTGAAGTTCACCCAGGCAGCCTGCCCAGGTCAAGTGGACATGTTAATAACTTTCGAGACTCTTCACCCCCAGCCTCCCAGGAAGCCGTGTGGCTCCCAGGATGATATGTTCTAAATAAAATCTCTGGGCAGATGGCCGTAAGTGGACTAGCACATGGATGGATGGTCAATGTAATAGAATAATTGAATGGCTGCCACCCCAAACAGGCATGTTGTTTAATTACCCTAACATCTCAAGACTCTACTGTAAATCTACTACATGGAAAGAGCTATAGTAGGTGCTGCTAATCACAACCACCATTTTATGGATCAGCAGGAAAATGAGTTCAAGAAAATTCCTATTGAGGAATTAGAATCTAGGTATAGACAGCAGGATTTCCTCAGAGAAGCAAAATGGATTTTCCAGTGTTACCCAGTGTTGGATAGCTACAGGTTTTCACCCCACCTCTATTCACCTTGAAACAGCATGATGCACCGAATTATATTCCCAACGAGAAAACCAACTTCACAAAGTATTTGTGAGCACTGTGTGTTTGACTGAACACTGTTAGGGGGGAGCAGAGAAATTTATAGAGCACAACGCACTCATTTCACATAAAATTTCTTATTGGAGATCTTTCACTTTTTTTTGTTCTTGGCATTAAGTATTTTCTCTTAAGTAGCTCATTGATTTAACCACCTTTGCCTGGGTTCAAACTCTGTTCCAGCACTGTGCTGAGAGCTCCTGATGTGGGAGCCAGATCCATGAGGGGCAGGACCAGAGGAGGGTGGAAGTTGCTGGAGGGGCTGGTGAAGGTGTGGACCTGTGTGTAAGGCGGGGCCTGGGTGGAAGGCAGGGCCTGTGTGGAAGGCGGGACCTATGTGGAAGGCGGGGCCTGGGTGGAAGGCGGGGCCTGGGTGGAAGGCGGGACCTGGGTGGAAGGCGGGGCCTGGGTGGAAGGCGTGCACAGCAGAGGAGGAGCTTGCAGCCGGACTAACAAGAGACGGGACCTTGCATACATTCTGAAGGCGCTTTGCCTTGGTCTGTAGGAAACAGGAAGCCATCAGAAGATTTACTTATTGATCCGATTTCCATCTACATTTTTTTGTCCTGGCCTCCATATACTCAGGAAACACATGACTAGCATCCTCCTGCAAGAAAGCTGCAATATGTTTGAGAACAATGACATTTCAGCAGTTGATCTTTCCTTGTTAGGCTAAATGGTCCTGATTCTTTAACCTTTCCTCATGGGACCTCTTTTCCATCTGCATTCTCTCTCTTCACGTGTGTCACTCTTTCTGGACTGTCTCAAGTTCTTCCCTATTTCTCAAAAGGATAATAATCAAGATGGCATGTGATTTCATAAGTGTTCGACAGGAAAGCATAACAACGCGACTATTTCTCCTTTTCTCACGTCCAATTTTCTTTTTTAACACATTCTAGAATCAAGGTGGGATATTTCCCCCCCGGTAACATGGTACAGTTGGCATGTTGGCCAGCTTGGCATTACTGTTGTATCCAGGCCCCTTCCCCGTGTTTCTACCTGCACATCTCCAGCCGCCTTCCCATCAACCGGCACAGCTTGGTCACAGCGTACCGCTTGCATTTACCCCTAATTACTACTAACCACGAACCATTTTGTTTTCATCATCTTAGCTTACATTTTACTTTAAATCATAAGTCCTGGACCTCTTGCCTTCTACCCCCCATCCCCAATAATCTGGTCCTAAAAAATAAAGTGCTGGATTTGATCTCATGAGTTGAACAGCACATTGGCTAAACGTCTTCGAAATGGCTGAAAACGAGCTCTGGTGTCCTTTATTTACGTGTGAATCACCAGGGTCAAACCTACTTTCTGACCATGTGTCATCCCTCTTTATAGACTCCTGTCACTTTGCATTTCTTAGGGAATATTCTGCTTTTTGGGTCTTTTTTGAAATGTTGCTGTCAGGATTTCTGGAGTTATTTTGAACCTTTCAAAGATCATGACCTCAGGATCTCTTGATTCAGGACTTTCCATGATCTCTAAAATGATGAATATTAAATTGTTGCTTTGGCAAGGCTATCTTTTTATTTTAATTGAGAAAAATAAATTTCCTTCCTTCCTGGTGTAAATTGAGTTTATCTCATTTACCCTTGTTGGGAAGTTGTGATGGTGCTAAAGGGTTTCAGGGTTTCACACTGATTTGGAGGTCCTTACCAAGAGATGTTCTCAGAGACTGGTGAGCAAGCTCAGGAGAGTTAACAGTGAAACAGTGATGCAAAGACAGAAATATGTGTAAGCAGCCATTAGGTTAAGGAAATTGGCTTGCATATGAATTTTAACTATGAATTGTGAATTTTTTACCATGTAATGTTCAATTGTGAGGAATTCAGAAAATGATGCTGGCATTTTTTTTTAAATTCTAACTAGAGAAAGGTGGAAAAGGAAAGAGCACACAGGTGTTTTTCTCCCCCCCCTTTTTTTTTTAAAAAAAAGGCTTAGCAAAGCGGGAGAGAGTTATAGGAAAAGCTAAGAGACTTGTCCCCAGGAAAATTCATTCACTAGAGATCACATTTAAATAGAGGATTAAACTTCGCAAAGCGCCTCTGCATCTGTGGCACGGGAGCCCCGCAGGTGTCTGTGGAGGAGCAGCACTGGGCCTACTGTGGAGGGACTGGGGCAGAGAGGGCTGAGGGAGGGTGTCTCGGGGTCCCGAGGTGGTAGCAGAACTGGAAATGCCTTTGTCCCCATCTTGTTGCCAGTACCACCTTCACTCAGCACCATTACCCTACCTGCCCCCCCCCACCTTACCTCATCCCCTCAGTTAATTCAAATAGAGCACCTGGCTTATGATGAGCACTCAGAAATGTCACTATTGTGATGAAGAAAGGCAGGATATTGGGCAGGCTCACAAATGAACATGGCAACTCTTCTGTCCTCTAAGAACCCACTGGCTGAGCGCTGCCCTGAGGACCTGGGCACTGAACACACATGCAGGTGAGGGAGCCCAAGGACCAGAAAGCCACGGGTGGGGCTGGGGGTTGGGCCTGGTCCCGTGTCTCCACCAGAAGCCTCCAGCAGCAGATGGGAGGAGAT
>NW_005369552.1:2297747-2392604 GCF_000412655.1 Myotis brandtii | reverse complement strand
TAAAAAGAGAAATAAAACAGGAAAGCAACCATGAAGAGTCAGAGGAGTGTGTGAAATTTTAAATGATGTCACCAGGAAAGGATTCATCAAAGGTGACTTTGAAAAAAACTGGGGAAGGAAGTGGGAAGATTAGCCATGTAGAAATTTGGAGGAAGGATGTGCCAGAGAGTAAAAAGCCACTGAAAAGCTAATGTGGTAGGAGTGTGTCTATCAAGTCAAGGGGCAGCGAGAAGGCCGGTGTGGCTGGAATGGAGCAAACAAGAAGCGTGGTAGGAGGGGAGGCCACAGAAATAACTGGTGCCAGATCAGGTAGTGCTCTGTAGGTCACAGTAAGGCTTTGTCTCTGGGTGCGCTGGGAAGCTGCTGGAGCATCCTGGGCAGAGGAATGATTGGATCTGAGTTATACTCTAAAATGATTACTCTGGCTGCTTTGCTCAAAACAGTTTGGGGGAGAAGTGCAGGAATAGATGAGAGTAAACCAGTGAGGAGGCCATTGTAATGAGACAGGTGAGAGACCAGGGGCCTGAGCAGAGTGGTGACAGCAGAGGGTGAGCAGTGATGCAAGTGAGATAGCCAATTTCTACTGGAGGACAAAAGGAATGTTATCAGGATGGAGGAAGTGACAGCCTGAGACTTAAAGGAGAAGCAGGAATCAGCCAAGTTTTAGGCCAGGGAAATCAGGTCCACAGTGGTGGGCACAGCCCCCGGGTTAGAAGTCAGAGATACATTGGGGTTCAGGAAATTAATGGATCAGCAGCTTCCTCCAAAGGTACACACAATTGAAATAAATCTTAAAGGAAAAAAAGGAAAGAAAGAAAAGAAGGAAGGAAGAAAGGAAGGAAGAAAAGAAGAGAAAAGAAAAAACCCTGATATCCAGACTCACTGTATGCTCCAACCACTCCCCAACCTACTTCTCTCGGTTAGAGAAGACCCAGCAACAAGATTTAACTTCTGTTCAGTCATTAAAGTAATATATAAACAGGGTTCCTAGAGAAAAAGAAAACGTTTCTTAGTGGCAGCTATTGTTTAGATTCCTGGGCTAAAATTCTAGGACTAGATCCCTCAGTGAAATCATCTGAGACAGTCATCTGGCCAGAGTATAAAGGCCAGCACCCCAACTACTAGGAAAGTGCCCAAGTGTCTTGAACTCGAATGTAGTTGGAGACTAGTGTCTCTCCTCAAAAGTTTCTAAGAGAAAATAATTTTAACCCAGACACACCACTTACAGCTCGCTCATAAGTCTGTCTATTTGGCCATGAAATAACCATGAAAAGGAGAAAAGCAACCTCTCCCCACTCACCTAGTTAGGAACGTTCTCTGAGCCAGGTGAACAGAGAAATTGTAGATTTCCTTCACTGTACAAGGAAATCTTTGTACCTATTGGGACCGGGAGAAATTGGCCTGTTGGGAAACAAACAGGAGATGCTTCTGTTTGCAGGCACACTTCCTGAGCTTACCTGTAAGGTGTTCCCTTACTGCTTACCCCTGGTCTCTGCCAGGTGAAGTGAGTGTGAGAAGGTAAGGCTTGTCTTTTTAGAGTTTGCACTGTTTGACGTTGGAAGAGCTGTTATGTTTTAAGGTTTCGCCTCCATTTCTTTGCTCTCTGCCCTCTTCTACCCCGTACACTTATTTTCCCCACTTTTTTTTTTTCCTGCAGGGAACTTTGAATCCCAACTTCAAAAGAAACCTACAATGAAACCTGGCTGATGTTTAACAGACCTGCCACTGCAGGGGCCCAGCCCAACCAACCATTCCTCTGGCTTAACAGCCACAGAGGGTAAGTGAGTGAAGCACAGCTAATCCCCTGCGTCCAGGTCTGTGCAGCACTGGGCTCTCCACTTGTTCCCTTGGTGTCACGTGCATTGCTCTCCTGCCCCAGGAAACATACCCCACAGTGTATAACTGTAGACATCACTCTCACCATGCCCCAGCAGGGCCCCTCCCAGTCCACATCTTGAGGACCATTTTTAGAGGGAAGTGGGCCATGGCCCAGCATAGCTACATACAGCTGTCCCCTGCCCTCAAACGCCCCAGCAGCAAAATGCAAGGAGTGAAGCAAAGAAGAGACAGTGAGTCACCGACACATAGAGACGTTAGCCCATCACAGGCTTCAGAAAACAAGTGCAGGGCACCCCCGTCTGCTTCACAGTGTGACCTGACACTCGGTGATGGATGGCTTGCTTAAGCTATGCTCAGCCATCTCAGCCATTTGTTTTTATTTCCCCTGCATGATAACAATATTATGAAATCTGACACACAGAAACCAAAACAGAGGCAAGCCCACAGTTCCAGGTTCCATTGGGCACTAGGCTCAACTCTGATGGGAAAAGGAGAAGAAGAATAAGGGATGGAAAGCAGTTTCAGCAGCAAAGAACCCGTCATCTCTGATATCGATTTAGATAGAAAAAGAACAGAAACAATTCATGACCAAAAAGAAGCTGAAGTCTGCAAGGCTCAGGGGAGCCAAGTTTCCTAAGGGCAGAGAGAACCCCTTGGCTTGGCTCCCTAGGAAAGTGATGGTGAACCTTTTGAGCTCGGCGTGTCAGCATTTTGAAAAACCCTAACTTAACTCTGGTGCCGTGTCACATATAGAAATTTTTTGATATTTGCAACCATAGTAAAACAAAGACTTATATTTTTGATATTTATTTTATATATTTAAATGCCATTTAACAAAGAAAAATCAACCAAAAAATTGAGTTTGCGTGTCACCTCTGACACGCGTGTCATAGGTTCGCCATCACTGGAATAGATGGTACTAATACTATAACAAGCTGTTGGATATTATTGTGGATTCAAAAGAACATAAGGTCCTCTTTTATAAAGAAACAACTAGAATGTGATAGAAAAGAAAAGAAAAGAAAAGAAAAGAAAAGGGGAACTAACGCTAGTATAAGGAAAAGCACTCGTTGTTTTACAGGAAGTAGTACCACTCTATTTTATATACAATTTAAATAACTTTCCAAAATCATATTCTATTACATAAATGGCAAAGAAAAGATTCATTAAAGTCAGAAATAACAGCATCAAATATCGGTGTAACATGGACAGTCTCTAAGAAGTTAAAACAGCATGGTAACTTAACCATTTAAAAAAATAAATACGTATAATCTATCAGTCGAATAAGCTCTATATTGTAAGTCTGAACTTTAACTTAAAATGTCTGTTGGGCATTTAATAATAATAATGATAATAATCTGTTCTGTAGAGAATGATATTAACCTATGGAAATTGTAAGAAGAAAGACACATTAGGACTAATGAGTATGGACATCAGCTCCTGATTTAGGGAGTGTGGTACTACATGCCTATGGTTTAATCAAAGTTGCTGAAAAATTCTCAAATGATTTTCATGAAACAAAAACTTCTTTACAATAAGGAAATGAAGAACATTAGAATGTAAGCTCCATTAAGACAGGATTATTTGTGTTTTGTTCACTGCTACAGTCCCAATGCCCCCAACATTATAGTAGGCACACAATAAATATTTGCTGCACGAATTGGAGATGTCAAAGGTTAAAGTAAGACAAAAGGCCAAAAACATTAATTAATAAAGAATGCCCCTCCTTAAGACAGAATCTACAGGGAAGTGTACTTAGAATCTTCTGTTCCAAATTGGCCTATGGTAGTAATCTATAACATATAAATATCTACAGTAACTCTAAGAAATAACTCTAAGACTTAAGAATGACTATATTAGATACAATTTATCTAGTAAATTTTAAATAAGTAGCTAGTAAATAAATAGGTAAAAATGAAAAGAAAATAACAGCAAAAAGACATCATCCTGCCTTGTACATCCAGATTGTACCACTGTTTTTTCATAGGTGCATCTCACTGGTTTACTTTACTTTTTTAAATCCTGGTAAAATATACCTAGCATAAAATTTTCCCTATTAACCATTTTTAAGCGTATAGTTCAGCAGCATCAAATACATTCACACTGCTGTGCAACCATGAACACTGTCCATTCTCCAGAATGTTTCATCATCTCAAACTCAAATTCCATACCTATTAAACAATAATGTCCCCATTGTTCCCTTCCCCCTGGCCCTAGGTCAGCCGTGGGCAAACTACGGCCCGCGGGCTGGATCCGGCCCGTTTGGAATGAATAAAACTAAAAAAAAAAAAGCCCGTACCCTTTTATGTAATGATGTTTACTTTGAATTTATATTAGTTCACACAAACACTCCATCCATGCTTTTGTTCCGGCCCTCTGGTCCAGTTTAAGAACCCATTGTGGCCCTCGAGTCAAAAAGTTTGCCCACCCCTGTCCTATGCACTGGGTTTAGCAAATAAAAGCAAGAAGATTATAAAGACAGAGCAACCATGCTGCCTCCTCAGGTCTTTCTCCCTTCGACACTGTGTGACCAGTGTAGAACTTCAGGTTGCCTTTCTGGGCACAGCCTCCCACAGCTTAGATCTAGAGTCCCCCACTGCTAGCAGCCCTATGGACCCCTTACCACATTCCAGGGCTACACTGACCCCAAGGGATGAGGATTTGGTGCAGCACAGTCTCCCTCTGAAACTTTAGTCCCAGCTGTGTGCGTCTCTTCCTCCAGCCCAGATCTCCGTACCCACCTCTCTCCAGGCGATCTCTGACCTTTCTGTCTGCAGATTGCCTCACCAGCTGTGTTTAATTCACCAGTTCTGGGTGGATGTTATTCGATTCAGCTGTTTCTTCTATCGGCTCTGTCAGAAGGTGCAGGACCCATCTGCCTATTTGGCCGCCACCTTGTCTCCCCTGGACAAACTTTTTAGGCACCCATGCCATGGAGGCTGGAGTCTTGGTGTTCATGGGTTCACAGCTGAGGCAGCTGGTCCCTGGGCATTTCGGTTGTAGGGTCCCAGGAGGTATCCGAGGTCTCCCCTGTTGAAGGTAAGGCTGGGCTTACAATCGCAGCCACTATCTCCTTCAAAATGGCATGGTCTCTGCGGCAGAGCTGGCCACTCCAGAAGAGATTTCAGCAGTAGTAGAGGCTGCCTGGCCAGGGGAGCCTGGTCCGCCAGTCCCCAACAGTCCTGTGGAATATAACGGTCCCTCACTCACAAATGCAGACACTCCCCGCACGTCCACACACTCTCCTTTCGCTCTCTCACTCACACACTATCTTGCAGCCTGCCGTCTCATCGGCTGCCATCTTGGATATCCTGCGCCCTAGGTTTTTATCAGACTTTCTGCTTCCTGAACTTTTAGAGCCTGCAGCTCTCCCAAAGCTGGTCCTCTCCTCCCAGCACAGCATTCCTCTGCTCACACAGACATCCCTGTGCCTGACACACTTGTCACTTGCCTTAAAACCCACTCATGCATCTCAATAGAAATGCAGAAATGTTATCTTTGCTGTGGCCAGTGTTTGGCTTGTGGTGGTACCTCAATGCTTGAAAGAGACATTTCCACCCAAATCCACACCTTGGCTGACTCAGGAAGTTGTGAGGAACCAAGAGAAAGTGTTCCAGAACTCTCTATAAAGGAGTTAGCCCAAATTCCATCTCTTTATAACAATGAGTGGCTGATCAGATGCTCTAGTCAGGGAAGTGGCTGTACACAGCCAGTCCTGGGGTGAGAGTCATTAGGCTGGGGGAGAGGGGGCATCCAGGTAGGTTGCTCAGGCATTTCTTAAACACAAGCAGGATCTATCTTCTGAGAAAGAGCAAACCACATTATATATTAGGCGTTCAAAACTATTTGCCCTTTTTTGGTTTGTTCTATTATCACTGATAATTGACAATCCCATTGTAGGAGATTCAGTGGTGTGCCGACAGTTCTCACAGCTGAACAAAAGCAGAAATGGCAGAAAGCAATGTTGACCAGAATGGGCTTTGGCTATGGAGTGTTCCATGTTAGGGTAGGACAATTCTATGGGTAAAGATGCAAGCTTTGTGTTCCCAAAGATGACCACACCATTGGTCTTTAACCCAGTCTCTGACACATGGTTTCTAAACCCCTATAAATTCCTAAATAATAAGAGTACTAGGAAGATCTTTTTTTTTCTAAAGAGGTGACTCCAAGTGGGCTCCTGGGTGGCTCCTCGATGGGGTCTGGTCACCAAAAAGACTAAGCCACAATTGGAAACTTGAAATTTTCATCCCTACATACTTCATCATTCAGAGACCCATGAATGAGGGGGGTGGGGGAAGGCTAGAAATGGACTTAATAATTGATCTACATGACAAAGCCTCCATCAAATCCCAATAGTACTGGGTTGCTGGAAAGGTGATTCACCCCAGCTCCATGGGAACAGAAGGTCCTTCCCTCAGGACACTCCCAGACCTTACCCCATGCATCTCTTCATTTGGATGTTCATCTGTATCCTTATCATACCCTTTAATAAACTGGTAAACTTAAAAAAAAAGATGGCCATACCAATATATGGGTGACCCTTGAACAACATGGGTTTGAACTCCATGGGTTCACATATATATGGAGTTTTTTCAATAAATACAGTTGACCTTTTGTATCCTTGGGCTTTGCATCCATGAATTCAACCAAACATGGATGGAATATAATATTTTTGCATCTCCAACCATGGATTCCCAACCTGGGATCAAAAATAGTGTTTCAGTTGATTGAATCTGAGGACATGAAGGGCCAACTAAAAGTAAAGTAAAAAGTTATACAAGAACTTCCAACTGCACGGTGATGAGTATCCATAAATCCCTGTTGTTCAAGGGTCAACTACATACCCCATTGCACAAGTGATAATTATCTACTTCATGAAGAGCTAGAGTCTATGTCCTCTCCCCTAGAACCCAGGCAGATACTTACAGCTTCCTCAACCACTAAAACATGTGAAGGTGATGGGTGTAACTTCCATGGCTAGGGCACAGAAGGCAGTGCAGCTTTGGTCAGGTGCCTTGGATTGCTCCCTCTGAGAAAACCACGCCCAGAGGATACTAAGCAGCCCTGCAGGGAAGTGCATGTAGAGAAGAGCTAAGTGTCCCCCTTCCCGCCTATAGCTGCTTCCCTAGCATGTGAGAGGACCATCTTAGGAGCAGACTGAATAGCCCTATCAAGTCTTTGGATGACTGTAACCCCAGCCAACTTATGATTGCAACCACATGAAAGACCCTAAGGGAGAGCTGTCAGGCTGAGTCCTTCCCAAATTCCCAATCAAAAGAAGCAGAAATTATTACTGTTTTTTAAGCCACTATGTTTGGGGGGTGATTTGTTATATAGCAATAGATAACTGAAACACCATGGAAAGATTCTAAGCAGAAGGATGCTATGAGAAGATCTAGGCAGGGGAAAATCAATGAGGCCACTATTTATAGAATAGAGCAAGATTCAGAGGCAGGATGACCAGTTATGGAAAATGGCGATAATCATACCTATTTTGTCGAGGCTTTATAGGTATTCTTTAAGATAGCAGATGGAAAGTGCCTAAAAGTGCCTGACTCTGAGAAGAGGCTCCGTAAGTAGCTATTATTTCTGTTATCACAAGGTAGACTGGTCAAAGGTGTTATGACAGGCAGGGGTAGGAGACATAGACAGGGGAGAGCCATTTTTTAAGGTGGATATGTATGTCTCTCTTCCATTTATATCCTCCTTGCTCTGGACGCTATATCATTTAGAATAAAGTCTGGCTGAAAGAACAGAAAACCCAAAATAACAGTGGCCTCGGTAAGACAAATGTTTAGGTTTCTCTGCTGTAAACAGTTCAGAGATGGTTCGATGACTCTATGGTGACCCAGGATCCTTATGATTTTTGCTTTGCTGTATTTAGCTTCCCTTCTCAAGGTCTTCTCGTGGTTCAAAATGGCTACAGGAGTACCATCCATTACATCTGAATTCCAGCCACTGGGGGGAAAAAAAGGACAAAGAAAAGCATGCCCCTTCCATTTAAGGACATTTACTAGAAGACACACCAGTTCCACTTGCATCCCACTGATCAGAATTATCTGTAAGGCCCATCTATCTGTAAGGAATAGGGAGGCCAGGGAACGTATATGGTCTTTTTAAAATATATATATATATTTTTATTGATTTCAGAGAGGAAGGGAGAGGGGAGAGAGAGAGATAGAAACATCAGTGATGGGAGAGAATCATTGATCTGCTGCCTCCTGCACATCCCCAGTGGGGACTGAGCCCACAACCCAGGCATGTACCCTTGACTGGAAACAAACCTTCGACCCTTCAGTCCGCAGGCCAACACTCTATCCACTGAGCCAAACCAGCTAGGGCTGTATATAGTCTTTATCCTGTGCAACCAATTGCACAATTATAAACTGGGGATATGTTACTAAGAAAAGGAGAATGTATATTGGAGAAACAATAAGCAATCAGTCACAAATGCCAAACCCCCTGTATTTTCATACTCAGCAACTGAAAATGCCATGTTTCCAGCACAAATCTAGGTAGAGGTTTGTATCAGATACTATTCATTAGATTCTCTCCTTCTTGCATCTCTAAGATCTCTGGCCACTTTTCCCATCACAGCCAGTACTGTAAAACTGCCCCCATTGGTGGTCAAAACACCAATGGTATTCTTTTTAGAATTAGAACAATAATTCTAAAATTTATATGGAACCACAGAAGACCATGAATAGCCAAAGCAATCGTGAGAAAGAACAAAGTGAGAAATATCATGATCCCTGATTTAAACTATACTACAAAGCTATAATAATCAAAATAGCATGATATTGGTACCAAAACAGACACATAGATAAATGGAACAGAGTAGAGAGCCCAGAAATAAATCCACACTCATATGGTCAATTAATTTATAGCAAAGGAGACAAGAATATACAATGGAGAAATGGCAGTCTCTTCAATAAGTGGTGTTAGAAAACTGAATAGACACATGCCAAAAAAAAAGGAAAAAAAAGAAAGAAAGTGGACCACTCTTTTACACCATATTAATAAAATAAGTTCAAAATAGATTTAAGACTGAAATGTCAGACCTGAAACCATAAACTCCTAGAAGAAAACATATGTGGTAAACTTTTTGACATCTGTCTTAGCAATATCTTTTTGGGTATGTTTCCTAGGGCAAGGACAGCAAAAGCAAAAATAAACAAATGAGACTACATCAAACTAAAAAGCTTCTGCATCAACAAAATTAAAAGACAACCTATTGGGAGAAGATATTCACAAATGATATATCCAATACAGGAGTAATATCCAAAATATATTAGGAATTCATACAACTCAACATAAAAAATCCAATAAAAAAAATGGGCAGAATACATGAAAGAAATCTTTCTAAAGATATACAGATGCAAACAGGTGTTCAATGTCTCTAATCATCAGAGATACGCAAATTTAAATTACAAAGATATCACCTCACACCTGTCAGAATGGCTATCATCAATAAATCAACAAACAACAAGTGCTGGTGAGGATGTGGGAAAAAAGTAACCCACTTACACTGTTGGTAAGATTGTAAAATGGTGCAGCCACTATAAAAAACTGTATGGAGGTTCCTCAAAATATTAAAAATAGAATTACCATATGAACCAGCAATTCAAATTCTGAAGAAAATAAAAACACTAATTCAAAGAGATACCTGCACCCCTATGCTCATTTCAGCATTATTTAGAATAACCAAGATATGGAAACATAGGTGTCCATCAATAGACGAGTGGGATAAAAAAGCTGTGGTTCATATAAAATGTGTCCCTAAAAAATGTATTAAAAGACAACCTATTGGGAGAAGATATTCACAAATGATATATCCAATACAGGAGTAATATCCAAAATATATTAGGAATTCATACAACTCAACATAAAAAATCCAATAAAAAAAATGGGCAGAATACATGAAAGAAATCTTTCTAAAGATATACAGATGCAAACAGGTGTTCAATGTCTCTAATCATCAGAGATACGCAAATTTACACATACTTTAACATCTGATAGCTCAATTTTGAAAATGAAATGTATTTTAATAAACACTGCCTTTATAATTATTCAAAGTGTGTGAAAACATTTTTTTGAACACACTATATGTAATGGAATATTACTCAGCCATGAAAAAGAACAAAATCTTGCCATCTGTGACAATATGGCCCTAAAGAGTATTATGTTAAGTGAAATAAGTCAGATAAAGAACGATTTCACTTATATGTGGAATCTAAAAAAAAAGAGAACAAACAAACCAGATTCAGAAATAGAGAACAAACTGATGGTTGCCAGAGGGAGAGAGTATGAGGATATGGGTGAAAGGTAAAGAGAAATAAGAGGTAAAATCTTCTATTATAAAATAAATAAGCCATGGAGATGCAGTGTACATCACAAGGAATATAGTCAATAATCTATAATAATAAAAGGGTAATATGCTAATTAGACTGGACAGCTGATGACCTTCTGGACGTCCTTCTGGACAATTTTCTGGATGAAGCCGGGGCTGTGAAGGCCAAGCCCCTTACATGAATTTCATGCATTGGGCCTCTAGTGTTGTAATAACTTTGCGTGGTGACAGATGGTTACCAGACTTAGTGTAGTGATTAGATAAATTTTTAATCACTGGGTTATACACCTGAAACTAATATAATATTGTATGTCAATTATCTCTATATATGAAAGTGTATTATGCAAATAGAACGGATGGCAGAACGACCAGACACTATGACACGCACTGACCACCAGGGGGCAGACACTCAACCCAGGAGCTGCCTCTAGCCCACAGGCCCTGATCACCTGATCTGGGCCTGCCGGTTAACCTCTCAGTCCCTCCTCCTGGCCAGCAGGCTCCAATTGCCTGATGGGGAATGGGGAACCGGGGGCGGGTGGTGGTGGACGCAGGTGGCACCAGGCCAAGGCAGGTGCAGGCCCCGCCCATCACTCCACACACACAGAGTGACTGTCAGTGGGGGGCGGGGCTGACTGCTGGCAGCTGGGGAAGATGGCCCTGATTGCAGGCCAGGCCTAGGGACCCTACCTGTGTACAGATTTCATGCACCGGGCTTCTAGTACTTTAATAAAATAATAATAAAATTAAATTAACCAGGAAAATGAAATAAAACTAAGAAAAAAATGGCCCTGCAAGATCAAATAACCAGTTGATCTTGACAAGAAGTTGGGGCCAACTCAGCTGAGCACCCTCTTATTGGCTCTCCTTCTTCCCTGCCTCTAACGCCCTGTTCCCCCACTCTTCTCTCCTTGGGATCGCACTCATAATGGAGTAGTAAGCACATGATCTTGCCTCAGGCTCTTTTTACCAGGGAAGCCAGACTAAGGCAAAGCCAGTATGCCAATGGATATCTCCCCTCCATATACACTCTCCACCCTTCTCTTTCCCATTTCCTAGCCAGCAGGGGCCTGAGTGTATCTGTCTTGGGAATATGTAAGGAACTATAACAGAACAGAAGCCAGTCTTCTAGCAGGTGCAAGTGCAGCCCTGCTTTGTTTAATGCTTCTCAAACTTTTCATCCCAGGTAAATTTAATGTCCTAAATTTAACAAGGTTTCTGGTTATATCGATTACCAAAATAGTTTTGGAAATTAAAAACTGGTTATCTCTCATCAGCTCTTTTTGTTTTTGTTTTTTGTTTTGTTTTTTGTTAATCCTTACCTGAGGATATTTTTTCCACTGATTTTTAGGGAGACTGGAAGGGAAGGAGGGAGGGAGAAAGAGAACGAGAGAAACATCAATGTGAGAGACACATTGATTGGTTGCCTCTCGCACGTGCCCCAACTGGGGTTGGAAATCGAACCTGCAACCTAGGTATGTGCCCTTGATTAGGAATCAAACCCTCAACCCTTTGCTTTCTGGAGAATAGCCCAACTTAATGTAACTTGAGGGACCAGTTATCTCCAATCTCTATGACCCCCATGGAGGAGACCCTACTGTTTGCAGCCACCAAAGTGATATAGAACAGTGGTCTGTGGTCTGTGGACCACTGGTGGCCCATGAGGTCCGAAAGGTTGGCGACTGCTGGTTTAAGGAAACTTTTGGAGCAGTGGTCGTCAACCGGTGGTCCGTGGACCACTGGTGGTCTGTGAGGTCCAAAAGTTTGGCAGCCACTGATACAAAAAATCAGGTCTGTTCTAACTTGGAAGTTCAAAATCCAATTCAGCAATGGCCATGCTTCTGGGAGTGCAACAGCCCACAGTTGTTTTGATGTTGTAATCACCCCTTCTCTCCCTTCTGCAAAGGCACCATAACATCTTACTAAAAAGGTTTAAGGGATTTAACGTTGTTTTAAGAATATTTAAAACAAATTCTTTAAACCCACTGACAAAATTGAAACAACCCTGGGGCTTGTGAGATATAAATTGAAGATCATGAACTCTTTTAAAAAGGTACCATCTTTCTCTAAATTTTTCATGATCTGATTTATTTATTTATTTTTATAATATATTTTTATTGATTTCAGAGAGGAAGGGAGAGAGAGAGATAGAAACATCAATGATGAGAGACAATCATTGATCAGCTGCCTCCTGCACACCCCTTACTGGGGATCGAGCCCACAACCCAGGCACGTGCCCTGACCAGGAATCAAACTCAGGACCCTTCAGTCCAAAGGCCGGTGCTCTATCCACTGAGAAAAACCGGCTAGGACATCATTATCTGATTTATACAACTCTATTTTACAATAAACTAGATTTTTTTTTCTCTGAAAATTTGTTTTCTTAAGTCAGAATAACCAAATCTAATTCTATCTGTAGTTCTGTAGCTTGTGAGTTCATTCTGTCATTCTTTTAAACTGGCCACCATAGTATTAATTCAACAAGCCATTCCCTAAGACAATGTCCCATGGTTACACCTTTTGACTTAGCTGCATTAAAATTTAAGGAAATATTCAAACTTTTGAATAAAGCATTCATTTTAGTTCTTTCTTCTTCCAGATGTAAGAGTTCCTGGCTACCTCCTGAATTACTCCTATCTTCCAAAGCTGACATCTGATTACATGTCATTTGAAGAAGCACAGTTATTCCAAGAAGGTATGAACTGCTCCTAAATTATGGCTTTTCTAAACACTCACAATATTACGATGACTTCCAGGTTAGAGTTTTACCCAATCACGCTTGGTCAGTCATGGCATATTCAGAACACGTATTGTAAACAAAAAGTTCCACCCAGCTGCCAGCGAAGGGTGTGCCTCACAGGACTGGCATCAGGTTCACCTCAGGCAGCCGGCATTGAGAAAGAACAGGGTAAAGCCACGTCATCAAGGTCAATAGGTGAATTCTAGCTCTGACTTTTAAAATTATTATTAGAAAAATATATGTTTTCTTTCCTCCTCCCTTGACTCCCCCTTTCTGGTGTTTTCCTACACCTGAAAAAATGTATTTGGTCTTTACTACGCCTACATTCAAAACATAGTCTTGCAACTCAGCCAAATTTTCTGCTGAGCCAGCCAGTGGCAACAAACACCAGGGCTCACAGCAACCATAAACATGTGTGTGTGCATGTGTTTATGGGTAGGTGGGTTGTGTGTGTGTGTGTGTGTGTGTGTGTGTGTGTGTGTGCCAATGCAATGCAAACTTCCTAAAACACAACCCACATCCCCACCCCTGCACAAGGAACTGGATAAACAAAGTCCACACAGAGCCCAAGGAAAGGAATTGGGTCTAGATTTAAACCTGCGCTCCCAGGTTTTCATTCTCTGATCATGAAAGAAGGTTGCATTAATTGAATATCATGCTTCAGGCTTCAGTGTGTGATTCCTCTTTATTATTTCCAGATTTTCTGCTTTATGGGAAGGACGGTCTTCTCTGTGTTTAATGAGAGCCAGAGATTTGGGAATTCCTGACAGTTGGGTCCTAACTAGTCAAGTACAGTTTCCATGACACAGAGAGCTTGAAAGGAAGCATTTTGGCCATTCTCGTGTCAGAAGCCAGAGCCTGGGACAGAGCAGACTATGGAGGTGTAGTTTTGTTGTTGGTCTTTGGGAGAAAGAGTTGTGAAATCCCAGGCTAACCCCTGAGCAAAAATGACGGTGGTGATCTCTGCTCCACCAGCCTCTCACTCATAGCAGCAGCATTCACTTCCTTATCTGTAAAACGAGGGTGTTGAACTTGAGTGCTGGCTCACCCACTATGTGACTCTACAAAGTTTGTTAGTATTTGGTGGGTATTACTGGAACGCCAGGTTAATAAACAACTTGGCGGCTTAGCATTGGAAATGCCTTGTGGCACAGCTAAGGAAGATGCTAGAGGATTCATAGAGGAGAGGGGGACATCATTGGATAAATTGATTTGTTTAACACAAGAAGAGTAAATCCCAAGCAAAATTCTGAAGTACCAGAGTTTATGACCAGTTCCTGCATAATCCTTTTTCCTTATCAATCTGAGGAAAGGATTTAAAATTAGTGTCTTCCGCCCAGCCGATGTGCTCAGTGGTTGAGCATCGACCTATGAATCAGGAGGTCATAGATCAATTTCTAATCAGGGGACATGCCTGGGTTGCGGGCTCGATCCCCATTGTGGGGCATGCAGGAGGCAACTGATCAATGATTCTCTTTCATCATTAATGTTTCTGTCTCTCTCTCTCCCTTCCGCTCTGAAATCAATAAATATATATATTTTTAAAAACAACCAAAACCAATGTATTTCAATTTAGATGGGGTTGAGAGTCATGTTTTTTTCATCAAAGGCATATGGGCACTTAAGTCTTATTTTCAATTGTGGAATGAAAGGCTCCCCCCACCGCCCCGTGCCCCCCAGCAGGAATTGCGGTCATAAATGAGGGGCTCAGTGAGTGTATCTGTTTAGCAAGCAGCTTCAAAGTTCTCAAATCTGATTTCCTTATTTCTGGTGTTGAGGCTTTGCAGCTTTTAGAAGTCTCATCTCTCTCTGTCTCTCTCTCTCCCTCTCTCAGCTGATAGCCTATGTTTTTGCTCAAAAAAAACCCCACATCCATGCTTTCTGTGGCCACATCATGCCGAGTGCAACTGGGAATACCTGTCCTGAGCCCCTCAGTGAGATGGCTCCTTCTGAAGAAGGGCCCTCCTCCCAGAAGACAGGTGCCAGGAACCCTGGTGGTCAGAAGGCGGCTCTCTCTCCCCCTGGTGAGCCCGGGGCTGGCGCTGGAATAGCAAGGTATTACGAGCAAGCAGGGCTCTCCTCTCTATTTGTTTGCATTCCATCTGATGAAGTGGCTGGCAAACCCCTCCAATGTCTCAGCTGCGTGGTGAGCACGCTAGCCACAGGCTCTAATGTGCTCAGAGGTGATGTGTGGAGCTCATGAAAGCATCCTGCCTCCAGTCAGGAATTCATCTGTCCCAGTGGCACCCAGAATATGAGGGAAGGATTTCATAATCCGCCCCAACCACTCCCAAAGGAATTTCCTTCTCCCTTTGATAGGAAGTTGGAGGGGAGCAGGAAAGACATGGCAGCACTAGGCACTGGGCATTTTAAACACAGATAGGCTTCTTGTAAAACAGAGAAGGAAAGTCTTTGAATCACTATTGGATATGGCAGTCCAGGCTGATAAACCCAATAAAAGAGAGGTGAGCTATGGTCACCAGCAGGGGGCGCTGGACTGCTCTCGGCTCCAGAGACAAAGAGAGTAGTAAATAGGATCGTTGGGTTTCTAGCCCAGGAAGGACGTCAGACTAGTTCTGACTCAGGTGCTGTTGTTGTTGAAAGGTGTTGACTAGAGGAGTGTCTAAGACTAGAGAAGTACTAAATCAGGCGGGGGCACTTAGCTGGCCACGTGGTGCCATAATCATGCACTTAGTGAGATTGTGCCTATGCCCTGAGCCATTTCCTGATATAAAATAAATATTTGAGTTGGAAGAGCTGAGTAAAGCTGCAGAATGTTCTGTAGATTCTTCACATTTTCTCGACTGCTACTGGAAGCCTTAGAGAGCCTTTTCAACACAAGAGCCTTGTTGCCATAGGTAGTTTGCACTGAGTGCCAGGGACTTCATACATTAAGAATGTTCTCCCTGGCTAGCTTGCTGTCTCCACTTGCTCTTCTGTTTCATTTGTGTAATTAGTGCCTAGACAGAATTTTCAAAAGTGTGCCACTCAAAATTGAAGCGCCAGGGGATTATGGCCCAGGGACACTCTCCTTCCCAGCCCCTTAGGTCATTCTGATGCTAGCCTGATAATCTCCAGCTCAGAAATGGGAGTGAGCAAATACATGGCTATTGCGAGGTTCAGGTACTAGTCCTATCTCTGCCACAGGCATGATATATAATCTGGGCAATTTATTTAAACTCTCTAGGCATTAGTTTCCTGACATATAAAAATTATGTCTAAGGTCCCATCCAACTAAACTTAAACTTGAATATGTCTGGACTGACCCCAGGGCACTTTTGGGTTGTAGGAACAGCTCAAAGTCTGATCTGGGGTGTGAGTCCTCTGGGGGTGGGTGTGCTATGTCCTCTACCTAAGCCATAACTCAGGCTCGGGGCGAATGGAGCCAGTCCTCAGCACCACCTCAACATTTCACAGCCCTTTCATGCAGATTTTTAAGTCATACTCCTGGATCTACTAGAAAAACAACAACAATCACCAAAACCATCCAGATCCACTAAGGGGACAGGGAAATCCTTCAGAGCAATTGCTTCACAGCTGTCATTTACTATCAGATTTCCATTTTCCGAAGCCCACATCTCTAGAACACATTGTCTCTCCCTCCTCAGAGATCAATTTTCCTCTGCCTTTTGGCATTATCTGCCATGTCTCAAATTTAATCAGCCTTTTCTCCCTCTGTCTTGGCAGTATAACCACTGAGTTCGACTCTTACTCTGAAGTTACATGAGTCCTGTATTTCAAAGAGGGAACTGAGTCAGCAGGACAGGACTGACTAAGCATTCCCAGATTGGGCACAGTGAGTCCAATTCTCCAATTCTTAGTTTGACGTAACTCCCATTGAAATTCAATGCCCAGTAACAACTACAAGCTTTATATATATAATTATGAACAAAGGTTTTTAAAAGGCTAGAGGGTAAGAAATAGGAATCTGTATCTCTGTATCAGCAATTACCCTGTGCTTATTACTATAATAGCCCAATTGTCCATGGTTTCTCTGCTTAGCTGGCACAGGCAGCCTGTTCCCTCTTGTGCCCTCTCCTAGGCCCTGCTCACTCATTGCTAATGGAACCTAGTCCCTTCCCATAATGAGTTAGAGGGGAGCATGGGAAATGGAGGGTTGAAAAGATTTTATGTGCTGATCATCCCCTATGACTCGGCATCCTTTGTGCTTTCTTTACTTAGTTTGATGCAGTAAGTTATCTTAAACAAACACTTCACTATTTTGGAAATAAAAAGGGATACCAAGAGGTATTCAAATGCTGAGTCATCATGGGTGCTTGGCGAGATTTAGAGAACAAGGGGAAATGGACAACTCTGAGTATCAACAGTGGGATATTCTGGAGATTGGTTCCCCCAAGATTGCAGCTCTTTGCTCCAGAAATAAGAGCTGGAAGGGCATGTGACAGAAATGATAAACTCTCTAATAGTTCTCATCCCTGGCTCTACATGAGAAACAACTTGGGGAATAAAAATTAGTGACAGCTGGGCCCCACCAGTTGAAACAGAATTTGTAGAAGGTAGAATCCAGGCATCAGTATTTTAAAGACTCCCTAGATGGGCCCTGGCTGGGTAGCTCTAGAGTGTTGTCCCTATATGCCAAGGTTTCAGGTTCAATCCCTGGTCAGAACACATATAAGAATCAGCCAATGAATGCCTAAATAAGTAGAACAACACATTGATGTCTGTCTCTCTCTCTCTCTCTCTCTCTCTCTCTCATAAATAAATAAATAAATAAATAAATAAATAAATAAAGGCTCCCCAGTTGATGTTGATACACAAGGAGGGCTAAAACACCAAATTATAGAAAGGACTATTTACTTCACTAAATACAAAAGTTGGGAGATGCCCAAACACTGAAAAGAAATCATTTTAGTATTAAATAAGTAAGATACTGTTGCTATAATATTGACAGTAGTAGCAATGAACACTTAACTGTGTGCCAAACTGTGCACTAAGCACTTGATTTGCTGGGCTCTCTTCATTGAAGGATACATATTATTACCCCATTTTATAGATAAAGACACCAAAGCTTAGGGAGATGCAAGGCCAACATACCTCATGAGATCTACTATGTGAAAGGAAGATGTGCCTAGGTAGCATGAAAAATGCAAAGACAAGATATAGACCTGACCCTTAAGGTCCTATCTTCCAGTAGAGGAGCAAAGACATATATACAAATGACTAAGAGTCCGAATGTGCCAACTGTCAGAGGTACAAAGTGTGATAGAACCACAGAAGCGCAAGAGAGGGAGAGAGAGGATTAGGAAAGGCTTCACAGAGGAGTTAAACTGAGCTTTGAGGAATGAGCCCTGGATGCTGTAGGCAGTGCTGGCTGGGGGATTGTGGCAGGAAGAGGAGATATCTCGGGGAGAAAGCACAGTGCACAGAAATCTAAGAAAGCATCTGAGAATTGGCAACTAGACCAGTCTGATTAAGGTTAAAAAAAGAAGCACTATATGGTGAGGAAGGTGAGTTGCCCTAAATTATGGGATCTTAAATGGGATCTAGGAGGCCACAGGGCACCCCTGCAGGCATCTGAGCAGGATGTGTGATGGCACAGTGTTTCAGGAGGAGCCAGGCCAGCTGGGGCCTTCAGGAGCCTTGGAAAGTTCCTCTACAGCAGTGGTTCTCAACCTTCTGGCCCTTTAAATACAGTTCCTCATGTTGTGACCCAACCATAAAATTATTTTTGTTGCTACTTCATAACTGTAATGTTGCTACTGTTATGAATCGTCATGTAAATATCTGATATGCAGGATGGTCTTAGGCGACCCCTGTGAAAGGGTCATTCAACCGCCAAAGGGGTCGCGACGCACAGGTTGAGAACTGCTGCTCTACAGGGAAGTGAAGCAGGCCCAAGCCTCTGGGCTGTCTGTGGATCGAAGGAGGAACAAATGCCAAAGAACCCTGGGAAGGTGTTTAGCATACAGCCCTGTTTTATCTTGCTGGCGTTGAGCAATTCTACACTCTTCCTCAAAACCGTGTTATTATCAGGAACCACACCCTACTAGGTCGGAAAACATCAGGTACTGATGTGTCCTGCATGCTTTGTTAGCTGTGGTTGTTGTTATAGGTGTTTACTGTGAAAGAGAGGGAGGGCAGCTGTCTTCTCCATATAGTTTGACTCCTGTTGCTCATGTATTTATTTAGATATTGTATGTTTTCTCAATGTCTATTATGATTCATGATAGTCAATTTTCCCTTCAAGGAAGAAAATTAGAACATGGATGCTGGCTAGGTGTGACTTCCTCATGTTTCCAGAAGGCAGAGCTTTTCAAACTTTCCACTGGTGAACTTCCATTGGGAATTCAAATTATGGGGGTGTGGCAAATTGTGAACAACTAAAAAGAATAAATTTCTTTGCATTTTGTGTTTTATATTAAAATTTTATGTAAATTCTGCATTCCCATAACATATCCATCCCTTCCTGTTACTCTGCACCAGGTTTACACTGGCTCTGTGGCGCTCTGGCTCACCTCCCTTTAACAAGAGGCCTTGGTGATTGTTCCATCTAAAACGGAACAATTGATTTAGGCACGGGTCACACAAAAACCGGCTTTAAGTTGTCTATTTCACTATGATCAAATAAAACAACTTGTCTAACTTACTTTTTTTTTTTTTACTGTATAGGTTAGCCATTGGCAAATGTTAACATATGTCATACTAACCAATTGATGGGAAAATGCTCTTCAATTAAGGATCCTTTCATTTACAACAAGGTCCATAGAGTAGATCAATATTAAAGTTTAAGTATCAACTTTTCCATGTTGCAAAATCTACATGTGGGCAAACTGAGAAGGAAAATGGAGTTTTGGAGAGAAGAGGAGGCCTTGGTCATTTGACTGATATAGGTTGATAGCAGGAAACTCCTTGATTGATTATCCTTGTGAAAATTGGGTACGGTCTGTAGAGCTACATCCTCATACACAATACCACCACTTGTTCCAAAGGCTATGAGTTCCCAAGTCTGTTTTAAGTTATTCCTCTCCTGCCCAAGGTCTGGCTTTCTTTTAAATCTTCAGCTTCTGATCACTAACACAATCTTTTCAGCCTACATTTTTTATTATTTTCCTTCTTTGGGCCTTTTACAGCTCATTCACTTTTATTGTATCTTGATGAAGGAGCTAAGAGATCCTTTCATTTACAACATCTTCCCATCCATTTGTCACTTTTTGGGTTTTTTTCCAGAGATATTGCCTCTTTGATGGAGTATTAATGTCAGGTTTTCCCCTAATTCCCAACCATTTGTTCACTTGGATTGAATTGGGACCTTTCTTCTCACCAGTTCTTGGCTGCTGGCTCATTTGTCTGTGGCAAGGTTGTATGTGGCAGGGCTACCTTACTTGGGGATACTGGCTCCTCAATAACAGAGCCTTCTTGCCTGGGAGCCTCAAAGACTCTTTCTGCCCCAGACCTGCTCTGGGGCACCTCACCTGACACTAATACTCCTCTTCCAATGACTACGTAACACAGGAACCACCATGATTGGTAATGGTTTAGCATTTAGAATGGCTTAGGTAATGGAAATGGAATGGTAATGATTCATTCTAAATACCCTTCTTCATGTCTCAAATGCCAGCCCATCCATTTTCTTTCCTGCTCAAGCTAAGTTACTGCAGATACGATACATTAGTCACTTTTTAAATATTTCTTGATATTGATATGCCTCTATCAGAGAACTGTAGTCACAGAAACACTCAAACATGAACCAAGGAGAAAAAAAATTATGGCAACTTCCCAATTCTATATATCCTACCATCCACTTCCTGTTTACTGTTCAAGACTGGATGAACCTGTATGTGCTATTGCCCAGGGCACATTAGAGTCACCCAAACCCCAGATAGGTGACTATTTGCTATGGAGGGGAAGGAATTGCTAACACAGACCTTGGGGACAAGTTTAGGACCACCACCTTCCAGGATTAGTATGTCCTGCCCCCTGTTGGGAAGCAGCTGGAAGGAAGGCAAAAGAGAAAGTACACCAGGATTGCAAATGTAGTCTCTGAAGTTTACAGCAAAGGAAATGTCACTCAAGACAGTTGTTATCTGCTAGAATTTCCTGAACATAATAAACTGTCCTGAAATGGACACTTTCAGGGGGTCACTTCAGGGACAGTTAAAGCCGTAGTTGGATCTGTTATCTGACATTAGGGTTGGTATAGAAGAATGGTTGAGGAGAGGGGTTGGAAGCAGGAAGGAAATTGGTGATGTCTTGGAAGAGGGACTTAGGGTACGGGAGAAGGGAAAAAGAAATAAACTCTTCAATTCAAAGTCCTAAGTGGTGGATGGTTTGGGTCTGATTCTGTGCCCTGGCCAAGCCCTTCAATTCCTTGCAGGAGGGCAGAAGCTATTCCAGCAGCAGCTCTCGCACTGGCCCAACCTGAAACAAGAGCAGGGAGTTTCAGGGCATCATGCTGACATCAGAGAGGAGCAACGAAACAGATCCTGCCCAGTAGGGCTTTCTCCAGACTCTGTTCCCCACCAACTCCCAGAGTTCCTACTGATTGCAGTTGAAAATAATTACCCAAGATATGATGGGGGAAAGGCTGCCTTATTTATACTGTAACTACCCACCATGGGCTTTTCTAGAAAGCAACTTCAAAGCTTCCTACCCAACAACGAAAAATTGTGAATGATCATTTCTTTCCAAAAATAAATGCAATTTCGTAAGGAATTTATCCAAACTAATGAAGCTTTGTTTCTGAGTTCCATGCCTGTGCTGGATGAACCAGTTAAATGAATCACATAGGGAGAGCCATTTAGAACAGGCCCGTTGAACACTCTATGAAAAGGGGCCTGGCGTGATATTATACCAAGATTGTCTTGGGTAGCCAGGCCTTCTCTGGCACTTGTCAGAATGATTCACCATTCTCTACATGTGAATGGAATTTCTTGTTGTCTTGATCACAGTTAACAGTAATTCATTTCAACATAATACCATATATATACATCAATGGTGACATCAGATTTGACCCCTTTATGTCTGAAAAGAAGCACTGATGCCTCTCTTTGGAGGTCCTGTTTGGATAATGAAGCAGCCCTAGGCTGCTTTGGGCTTTCATAGAATCACTTAATCCGTACTCGTTGAAATCTACCATGTGGCAGATGCTATGCTGGTACTAGAGATACTCAAATTAGTAACTCAGTCTTTTCTCATAGGAAGCTGAGAATCTGGTGGGAAAAATAAGACTGACCTGCTTGCCATGTAGGTGAGAGAATCATGAACTGGAAGGCACAACAAATACCAACTCTGAAATGGTACGTTTTTTAAAGAAGCAGGCCTGGCTTGAGTTATAGCAAACAGAGTAGATTAGTTTCCTATTGCTGTTATAACAAACTAGAGGCCCAGTGCACAAAATTTGTGCATGGGGGGCAGTCCCCTCAGCCCAGCCTACACCCTCTTCAATCTGGGACCCCTCAGGGGATCATCGGGCCTAAACCAGCAGTCGGACATCCCTCTCACAATCCTGGACTGCTGGCTCCTAATCGCTCATGTGCCTGCCTGCCTGGTCGCCCCTAACTTCCCCCCACTGCCAGCCTGATTGCCCCCAACTGCCCCCCTGCTGGCCTGGTTGCCCCTAACTGCCCCCTCCCCGCTGGCCTGGTTGCCTCTTACTGTCCTCCCTGACAGCCTGGTCCTAGATGCCTCTCACTGCCCCCTGTGTCAGTCTAATCACCCCCAACTGCCCCCCTGCCAGCCTGGTTGCCCCATGCAGCCTGTTGTTCAGTCATTTGGTCGTCCCTCACTAACCCTCCTGCCGGCCTGGTCAGAGGCAGCCATCTTGTGAGGGTGTGAGGGTTAATTTGCATATCACCTCTTTATTATATAAGATTACCACAACATTGGGAGCTTAAAGCAACAGAAATTTATTATCTTATAGTTCCAAAGGTTGTAATTCCAACATGGGTCTCAATGGGCAAAAATCAAGGTGTTGGCAGGGCAGTGTCCCTTTTCTGGAGGCTCTAAGAGAGAATCCATCTTCTTGCCCTTTCCAGCTTCCAGGGGTGGCCCACAGCCTTAGCTTATGGCTCCCTTCCTTCATCTTCAAAGCCAGCAATGTCGCATCTCTCTGACCACCTTTCCATAGTCATGCCTCTCTCTGATCATAGCTAGGAAAGGTTTTCCCTTTTTAAGAATTCCTCTGGTTAGATTAAGCCTGCAGGATAAACAAGGCTGCTCTTACACTCTCAAGGCCTTGAACTTAATAACATCCACAAAGTAAACTAACTTAGTCATAGGTTCTAGGGGTTGAGGCATGGACCTTTTGGGGACCACTGTTCTGCCTCCCACACCGAGGACAGACTTGGCATCATGCATAGGGTACATATTTATTTGGATTTCTTTTGTGTTTTTGTTTTTCCAACCATTATCCCTTGGAGATACTGACATATATGAAAACACTATTTTCTGTGGTGGTAGATGCCGGGATGTGCTGGGTGGAGCCAAGGAGAGGGTTGTTTCAAACTGTCTTGATGGAATGTGGAGTTTGAAAAAGATAACCCAATTTTAGACTTATATTTGGAAAAAAAATTTTTAAGAGGTCATACTCTTGCTCTCATAATGCAAAACACAGAAGGAAAAGCTCAACCACAAGCACCCCATCCCTCCTTGGCCGGTGGAGCTAAACAGAGAAAATGTATGGCCTCTGTCATCTGTGATGGGAGCGGGGCCAGAAGGGTTGGGGTGCTTCTCTGGGGGTGATATTAGACTCTAAAAGGAGATTGAAAAGCACTGAGGTAGGCCAGGATAAAAGCCTTTTAACTGGTCTCCCACCCCAAAACTCTCCCCAATCAAACTCATTTTCCAATTTCTCCACCTAGTTGTGTGTACCTATGAAGAGCCCTCTGCTAAAGTGTCCATGGCTAGGCTCCCAGTTGATTTTGGCAGTGCTGGCTCAGTTCAGAGCCTCAGAAAACGTTTGTTGAATGAATGAAATAAATTGAATGATTATTCTTTGTCATTTATGCTCAGAAAAAATGCCATGGCTCCCTATTTATTATCCACTGAATAAAATCCACTTGTTTCAAACATGCTCCCCCCTGCCGCCCCCCCACCACCACCACCAATTCCTTTGCTTTAGCTCTGTGTCCCCATGTCCCTCTCTTTTTCAAGGCTGTATAAGTTTGCTAGGGCTGCCATATCAAGTACCACAGAATCGGGGGCTTAAACAACATAAATTGATTTTCTCACAGTTCCAGAGACTGGAAGTTAGATATCATGGTATCAGCAAGGGTGATTTCTTCTGAGGCCTTTCCTTGGCTTGTAGCTGTTTGTCTTCTGTCTGTGTCTTCACATAATCAGCCCTCTGCATCTGTCTTTGTCCAGATTTGCTCTTCCCATAAGTTCACCAGTCAGGTTGAATTAAGGCATAGCAGCCTTGTCTTAACTTAATCACTTCTTTAAAGGCCTCATCTACAATTACAGCCACATCCTAAGACACATGGATTTGGGAAAACACAATTCAGCCCATATCAAAGGCCCATCTCAGTACTTTCTCTATCATATCCCTGATTTCTCTCTTTTCCGCATCTTCCTCCTTCCATCTTCTCTCCATCAATGTTTTCCCAGCTTGTACAACACACATACCAGTACACACAGATATCCTAGAAACCATCTCTTTGCTCTGAACAGCCATGGCAATAAGTATTTTTCTCCTAGTACTCACCACTTTTACTTTGCATAATATTCCCTTCTGTTATATTTTATCCTGTTTTGTACTCTCTTGTCTCATTATACAGGGTGGGGCAAAAGTAGGTTTCCAGTTGTGAATATGTGAAACACTGAGTTTATTCTTGTATTATTATTTGTTATTGAATAATTATAAACCTACTTTTGCCCCACCCTGTGTGTATTATATGTGTAATTTCCTCATCCAAAATGTAAGCTCTTCCTGGACATGGTTTGATACAGTTGAACATAGTAAATGTTCAATAAATATCTGATGAATAAACAAAGATGGTGGATGATAACTATGAAGTAGTCACTTGAGAATGAGATGAGTTAAGTATATTACAGATGAATTTATTTATCACTTATTTATCTTTGAGGTAAAGGAACCAAAATTATGTGCAAGTTTGTGATTAATAAATGCTTTCTGACAAGACTAATGCTCATACCAGAAAAGCTGACTTGTTCCCATAGCATCATCACTCAGAATGGCTCAGAGACGAGGGATGTGAGTGTCATTGCTGAGTACCAGTTTTGGATCTAGGCTGCCTGAGTTTGATCTTGACTCTGTGACCCTGATAAACCTGCATAACTTCTCTGTGTCTCAGTTTCCCCATCTATGAGGAATAGTTAAAAGAAATTTTAAAAATTCTAAATGTCACCTCATAGTCTCTTGTGATACTTGGAATAGTGCCTGGCACATGGTCAACACTTGGTAAATGTTAGCTGTTATTATCACCAGTAATCTCAAATGTTTTTAAAGTGCTATTCCTTCAGCCACTCAATGGAGATCATTATATTTTGGTGCATATATATGAAAATTTCTTCAAAAACATGACACTTCTAACCCAGGACCCAAAATTAGCACTGGATATAATTCTCTTCTCTGCATTTCTGGACATTATATGATGAAGGCAGGTAGGACTTGTTCGTGTCATGGTTAGGCCTTTGTGAAATGTGACAGCCAAGTCCTTAAATATTTCTAGAAATGTCAGAACACACTAGAAGCAGCTGGGCTTGACAGTTCAAGGGCTAATTAATGCCAAACCCTGCTTCTTAGGTTGCCTCATTCACAATTCTTGGTCACTTATTTTCCTAAGTCTTATTTAAAAATGTCTTCTTGCAGTTTCATAGAAGGTGAGAATGCCTTGCGCAACATCAGTGGGGAAGGGGTCTCCAACAGGCCTGTGGAGGTACAGGGAGTTGTAGGTGTGCAGGGTCTGACCTTGAACTGAATGGGGAACTGAGCCATGTGCAGGACACCTGCAGGAAGTCATCCGGCCCAGCATTGAGTTTTTCTGTCTCGGAGGATGCTTCCTTCTCCCCCCCCCCCGCCCCCCACTCCCCTAACTGTCTCAAATGAGAGCATTTTCTAAGGTCCCACTCTTTAGTGCAAAAGCCTCATTAAAAACAAAACAAAAATATGCTAAGTTAAATAAGCCAGACACAAAAGGATAAATATTGTACGATTCCACTAGACTAGGCTATTTCATAGGGACAACGTGGATTAGAGGTTACCAGGAGCTGGAGGAGTGGCAGTGGGGAGTTACTGCTTCTTGGGTACAGAGTTTCTGTTGGAGGTAATGTGATAATAGGGTTTTAAAAATAGATAGTGGTTATAGTAGCACAACATTCTGAATGTAATTAATGACACTGATTGTATGCTTAGAAATGGTTAAAATGGGAAATTTTATGTTATATATATTTTAGCCCAATTAAAAAAATGTTGAGAGGCAAAATAAAAAGTGATTGTCCCCACGCCATAGTTCGCACAGGACTGTCCATGCTCAGACTCTGCTGATGTACAAGCAGCACCAAATACAAGTAGCTCAGAGCACACGAGATACTTGCTGCCCAGCCTCTGAGCCATTGCACATGCTGTTTCCTCTACCTGAAAGGCCCTCTCCTTCCTGTCTCTCTGGAAACTCGTGTCATCTTTAGAATTTACAAGTCAGTTGTCCCTTCTCTCCCTGGCTTCTCTGACCCCCTCCTTTTCCCTTCCAGGATGAGCTGGTTACTTCTCCTTGGTGCCACACATTCTATTGTGATTTATTTTCTTTTTAAAAATATGGTCAAAACACACACAGTAGAATTTACCCATTTGAGTGTACATTTCTGCCTGTTTTAATAAATACACTTAGTACCATAACCAACACCAACACAGCTGCATTACTTCCACAAACCCCAGCCCCTGACAACTATCCTGTTGTTGGTTCCTCTAGTTTGGCCTTCTCCAGAATGTTGTATATATGAAATCTATACAGCACGTATCATGGTCTATTGTGATGATTTTTTATTTCTGTATCTGTCCTTTGTTCTAGACCTGAGTTCCTAATATCAGGGACCTTGCCTTATTCCTCTTTCCCGGAACCAAGCAGAGCATGTGGTCCATGGGACTGCCCTGTGCCTGTTGGTGAAATAAACGGATGAAAACATGATATTTTACCCTGTTTCTAGTAGTAACAAGCTGAGCATGGTGTCCTTGGCTGGGGGATAATGGGAGGTTCCAGGCAGGAGCAGAAGCAGCTGGTAGCAAAACAGTCATAACCAGAAACCTCGAAGGAGGTGGAGTCAGCCCAGCCCTTCCTTCCAGGTGACTGACAGGGAGCAGAATGTGGTGAGGAAATTGGTACCTGGCTACCTGGTGATCACTGGTTACCCCTGAGCCAACCCCAAAAGGCCACACCCATCAGCTGTGGCTCTAGACTGGGCATTCTGGTCCTGACCCAGGGCACCTCCTGTTGCAGGGCACCTGCAGGACTCCAAGTCAGCCAGCCTCAGAGCAGCCCAGAGGGATCCAACCCGCGCTCCTCCTGGACGTGATGGACAACAGCCTGGTGGGGGCAGAGAACACCAGGCTGGGGCGTGGGCCTCTCAGAACCAGCTACACCCTCCCCCATTCTTACCTGCCCCCACCCACCCCCTACAGTCACACACAGGATCCTTTGCTTGCTCTAAGACCAAACTGAATCTGAGGGGAAAAGGCATGACAAGTGGCCGTTTGAGTTACTATTTTTCACTATGGTTTTCTGTTTGCCCTCCTTAATAGGAGCTAAAGTCCTGTGTTCTTGTTATTCTCTTTTCTTCCATGCTTTATTAAATCTTTTATTCTGTCTTCATTCGCACCTCCTTGAAGGCGGGACATAATCAGGTCCTCAGGTCTTTTTGGAAGCATATCCATTATTAAAAGAGAGATCATATAAGAGAAGGGCCAAGTGGTTAACAGTAAATAAATACCTGTTAAATAATGGATTCAATACTTCGTGATCAACAAGTATAGATCATCGAAGCTAACTACATCTTTCTCAGCCCTCAGTTCGGAATGGTTGCTGCCTCTAGATCACGTTCTGGTGCAGAGATGGAAAGGAACAATTCACTCCTTATGGTACTTGTCATTTCAGTTAAATAATTAATGGGCAAGAGGTAGACACTTATAGTTAAAACCCTTCTCCAGAATGTTGTATATATGAAATCTATACAGCACGTATCATGGTCTATTGTGATGATTTTTTATTTCTGTATCTGTCCTTTGTTCTAGACCTGAGTTCCTAATATCAGGGACCTTGCCTTATTCCTCTTTCCCGGAACCAAGCAGAGCATGTGGTCCATGGGACTGCCCTGTGCCTGTTGGTGAAATAAACGGATGAAAACATGATATTTTACCCTGTTTCTAGTAGTAACAAGCTGAGCATGGTGTCCTTGGCTGGGGGATAATGGGAGGTTCCAGGCAGGAGCAGAAGCAGCTGGTAGCAAAACAGTCATAACCAGAAACCTCGAAGGAGGTGGAGTCAGCCCAGCCCTTCCTTCCAGGTGACTGACAGGGAGCAGAATGTGGTGAGGAAATTGGTACCTGGCTACCTGGTGATCACTGGTTACCCCTGAGCCAACCCCAAAAGGCCACACCCATCAGCTGTGGCTCTAGACTGGGCATTCTGGTCCTGACCCAGGGCACCTCCTGTTGCAGGGCACCTGCAGGACTCCAAGTCAGCCAGCCTCAGAGCAGCCCAGAGGGATCCAACCCGCGCTCCTCCTGGACGTGATGGACAACAGCCTGGTGGGGGCAGAGAACACCAGGCTGGGGCGTGGGCCTCTCAGAACCAGCTACACCCTCCCCCATTCTTACCTGCCCCCACCCACCCCCTACAGTCACACACAGGATCCTTTGCTTGCTCTAAGACCAAACTGAATCTGAGGGGAAAAGGCATGACAAGTGGCCGTTTGAGTTACTATTTTTCACTATGGTTTTCTGTTTGCCTTCCTTAATAGGAGCTAAAGTCCTGTGTTCTTGTTATTCTCTTTTCTTCCATGCTTTATTAAATCTTTTATTCTGTCTTCATTCGCACCTCCTTGAAGGCGGGACATAATCAGGTCCTCAGGTCTTTTTGGAAGCATATCCATTATTAAAAGAGAGATCATATAAGAGAAGGGCCAAGTGGTTAACAGTAAATAAATACCTGTTAAATAATGGATTCAATACTTCGTGATCAACAAGTATAGATCATCGAAGCTAACTACATCTTTCTCAGCCCTCAGTTCGGAATGGTTGCTGCCTCTAGATCACGTTCTGGTGCAGAGATGGAAAGGAACAATTCACTCCTTATGGTACTTGTCATTTCAGTTAAATAATTAATGGGCAAGAGGTAGACACTTATAGTTAAAACTAGAGGCCTGGTGCACAAAATTCATGCACAAGTAGGGATCAGGGCCAATTGGGGCTTTCTGGCTGCTGGTCAGGGCCTTCCTTCGTTTTGTGCCACCCCCCGGTTGGTCAGCACACATCATAGTGAGTGATCAGAACCCTCCAGTTTCCCAGTTGAACTCCTGAGGGGACATTTTGCATATTAGCCTTTTATATATATATAGACTAGAGGCCCAGTGGATGAAATTTGTGCAAGGGTAGGGTCCCTAGCGGCTGCCAGATGCCAGCCAGGGCCTCCCTTTTCCTGGCTGCCAGCCGCCACTGCCGGCCTAGGCAGGGCTGGCCAGGGGGAGGGGCCAGCCCCGTGAGCAGTTGGCCAGTCCCGTCCCCTGGTTGAACTCCCAGTCAAACTCCTGGTTGAGGGGACAAGTTGTATAATAGGCTTTATATAGGATGCCCTTTGGAAAATATGGCATGGATGCTAAATCTATTTCTTATTATTGCAACAATTGAGAATCGCTTTTAAAATCACTTTTTCTTTTTCTGTAGAAGTGAAATTTAAAAAAAAAAAGTCTTATGATTGGTCAGAAGACTGTTTGCCAGGCTTTTCACATTTGGAGTGACATTTCCTTTAAAATTTGTATCCCATGCTTCATCAACCGCACAGACGTGTTTTGACTCTCTCTTTAATCTTTCTGCATTGTTTAGTCTGCAGAAATGAGGAAGTGAGTTGCCCCTAACATGTGCTGTTGGTCTTGATCTGGCTGTGCTACTCCCAGAGTCGCTGCACGCACGTGACTACAGTGGTGGCATAGAACCAGTGACCAGGCCACTGATCCAGGTCCTCATCTCAGAACCACACCACTTCATAGCAATGCATTATGCACATTAGATTTAATGTATCAATCCCACAAACATGGACATAAATCCCACAGCCACAGTCCTTGAAAGCTCCTTAGGGGGTGAAGGCATGTACCAGCAATCACTTGAGCCAAAGGAAACAGGTGAAGACACAGGGCCACTGCCTCTCCAGAAGCCTGAAACCATCAAATGTCTGCAGGCACCTCCTGGTGTGACACAGGAGGCTGCAAAGGGGTCTCTAGGCCAGCCACCACCCACGGTCCAGAGGCTCTCACATCAAAGGTGGTCAGCATGAGACTTGGAAAGAAAACAGGTTGCACAGGTTACTTCCAAACAGAATGGGAATCCTGATTCCACTCTGGACTGGCTATGTTCCACAGTTGTGACCTCTCTGAACTTTTTCTAGAATAAAGACTAATATTCCCTGCCTCCCAGGATGCTCAAAAGTATTCATCGAAGTATTATATATAAAGATTTCACAAAGCACGTAGAAGGCACAATTTCTTTTCCTCCCCCTGCCCACCTCTGAAGAACAAAGGCCTGCCAAAGCTGGCCGTGTTACAAGGTGGTGCAATGCAGAACACCACTGTCAGACAGCAGAGGAAGCACATTTCAACAGGGACAGGAAGTCAGGAAAAGTCTGGAATGTGGCACAGGAGACCTGTGCTGGAGTTTGGAGATAAGCAGGGTAATGGTTGTACCTAGGGGCTCACTAAGACAAGGGAGAAGGCCAAAGAGATACAAAGGCATTAAAAATCACCCTGGTCTCACATCTTGGTCTCCAGCAGCCCTGCATCTAACACGGCCCCTAAAGCTGGGACCGGGTGAGACCACCTTGCTAGCAGAGCTCTTGTCTCCTTGACCAGTCCTGCACTGGCCAGGCACAGGGCTTGACTTCTCCCCTTGCTCCTCTTTGAGACTGTTAGGCCTAAAACACTCCCAGCCAGATGTCCTAGCCCAGTGGTCGGCAAACTCATTAATCAACAGAGCCAAATATCAACAGTACAACGATTGAAATTTCTTTTGAGAGCCAAATTTTTTAAACTTAAACTCTATAGGTAGGTACATTGTTATTAACTTAATTAGGGTACTCCTAAGGCTTAGGAAGAGCCACACTCAAGGGGCCAAAGAGACGCATGTGGCTTGTGAGCCGCAGTTTGCCGACCATGGTCCTAGGGGTTCACTGAGAGCAAATCTGTGTACATGGGAACAAGAGGCTATAAGAATAGGCAAATGGAAGTTTGTGGAAGTAGTCATTCATCAGGCCCCAGAATCTAATTTGAAAAGCCATCTGCCTTAGCCTTCCATCAGGATGCAGAGCAGGAGCAGAGAATGGCCTCATAGGTACAACTCCTCCACCCTGGATAACAGGCCAGCAGATGGTGACAAGGCAGGAGGCATGTGTGGAATGGGGGAGCAGCCACTCTGACCAACACAGGGCAAGGGGCCTGGCTTCAGATCCACTTAATTACAGCTCCCACTGCCCTCAGGGGGCCTCGTTTCTCAATGTCAGGTCAAGTGAGCATCTTCACTCTGCTCCCTCTTTGCTTTGTGCTTTTGGCTGCTCAACTTGAACGCTAAGCCAATCATCAAAATGTCTTCATGTCTCCAGAATGACTCTGTGGGTTATTTGTTGCACCGAGGAGACTTGCCTTATGCAGGAACCAGAAAACACCTAAGTGGGTGGGTGACTCTGTCATCTCAGTCACAGAGCTCGAGGGTCATGATTTCACTTCAATTTACCCCAAACTCAGACTTAATCATGATAAGCCAAATAACTGTATGACTGAGGGTCTCTCTACCTCATTCAATCACACATCTGGTAACACAACATCTGTAAAGGTTGCCAGGGTTTTTTGTTTGTTTGTTTGTTTTTGAATTAACAATTCTGAATGGCTTGGAGATAGTCCCAATAAGATATTGATTTCCCTGGGGAAATTTTCTTCTGATGGTCGATATTGAGCTTGAAGCCTTCAGACATATGCAAATTTGAAAATTTTTTTTCACCTGCAGCCATAGTTTTGTTTGTTTTACTCTGACAGTTCTGAGTGTTTATTACATTAGCTTGAGGAAATTTGCCACCAATTTCTACACTTATGTGCTCAGTCATTTCATCCTAAGACCTAATGTGAGACCCCCACCGCCTCTGACCACAGCTCTGGAAGCAAGAGATGAGAGATGCAGTCAGTGTCATTGGCCACAGCTCCAGAATGGCTTCTCTTTTCAGGGGCCACTATAGTTCTCCAGATAAGTCCCAGCATGAGGCTAATGACTAGGCTGCCACTGTCACCTCCCAGACACCCTTACGTTTGATAACATGCAGCTAGTTAAATGAGAGGCCACAGATACATGCTCTTCATTCCACACACCAAGAGTAAATCAGTGAAGTTCTATAAAATATTCAAAAAATTAAGAAATCCAGATGCAAAGTCAATTCAGCCAATATGAGCCTTCCCAGTCCTTTAGCTGTTGGTCCAGAGCCAAGTGAAACTATAGGATTCCTGTAAATCTGTTGTACTTGGACAGCCCTGGGCACGCCCCCTGTATATATCATGTGATTTGGTTTGGGGTGTGCCACTGCCCAGGGAAGCCAGACTGTGTGTTACTGGTAAATGTGTTTGGGAGCAATAATGAATCCAATGGAGGACTGAGGTCTGGGTTTGAGGGAACAACCCTCAAAGCCAGTGAGACAGATGGGCCAGGCTGGTCAAATGTAGTTTGGCTATAGTTTCCAATAGATATCTTTTTGTTGTTGTTGTTTTTCTTCATTTTCAGTGTTAATGGTATGCTTCAGTGTCGGCTTACAGAAAGGGAAGGGCAGCAGGGCATATTGGGAAAGCTTTGGGGGGACATGGGCAGTGCTGATGCTCATCCCCACCTGCCACCCCCAGCTGGGCTGGCACCTCTGCCAGGGTCTGTTGGCTTTGTTTCTAAGTGAGCATCACATGTTTAAAAAGTGGCTTTGAAGATGAGCTTTCTCCAGTCCATTTGTTATACCACTTATTGTCAGAGCATAGTAAGTAGTCTTTTTGGGTTGACTTGTGTTTCCCAAAAAGATATGTTCAAATTCTCACCTTGGGTACCTGCGAATGTCATTTTATTTGCAACTCAGATATTGGGAGGTGTAATCAAGTTAAGATGAAGTCATACTGGATTAGGGTGGGCCCTAATCCAATGACTGGTGTACTTATTACAAAAGCAAAATTTGAACCCAGATAGAGAAAAGGCCACATGACCTCAAAGGTTTGGAAGAGAGAGATTGAAGTGATGTGTCTACAAGCCAAGGAACACCAAGCATTGCTGGCAGCTGCCAGAGCTAGGAAAGAGTCATGGAATGGAGCCTCCAGAAGGAACCAAACCTGCCATTCTGTTGAAGGAAACTTTGGTCTTCCAGAAGATCAAGTCTTTGATCTTGAACTTGCAGCCTCCAGAACTATGAAAGAATAGATTTCTGCCATTTAAACCCCAGTCTGTGGCATCACATTATGGCAGCCTGAGAGGACTAATAGAATGGTCATTTCACACACAGGCCAACGTAACTAGGATAAGCTTTATTGGAGCCTTTACATGTCAAGGAGCATAATTTGGTCTCAATGATGGCAAAGTTTATTTGTTTTTTTAATAGGACTAGTGTCTTCAAAATTTTTTACTGGGTGTTTTTGGAATGCTCTTAAAAAGATTAAGCAATGCACGTGCATACAAATATATATTCATCCACTAAGTTGTGTTTTTTAAAAATATATCTGTGGAGCCCTAACTGGTTTGGCTCAGTGGATAGAGCGTCAGCCTGCGGACTGAAGGGTCCCAGGTTCTATTCCAGTTAAGGGCATGCACCTTGGTTGCGGGCACATCCCCAGTGGGGGTGTAATGTCTAACAAATAGTAAACACTCAGTACATGGTAGGGGGGGGAGAGAGAGAGAGAGAGAGAGAGAGAGAGAGAGAGAGAGAGAGACATTTAAAAAGGCGGCAGAGTAAGTGAATGCTACATAGACACGCTCCCAGGACCAAACTGGAATTACAACTAAAATACAACAAAAAATCATCCTGAATAATTAACTGAAGACTAGCTGGAGAAAACCCTGATAACCAAGGACAGAAAGTGGAGACTGCATAGAGACTGGTAGGAAGAGAGAAAAAGCTGGCAGGGCTCCCAAAGACAGCAGGTAAAGTTCTGGAGAGATATCTCAGTTGTCAGGGGTTGCCTCTGAGAACTCTGAGGTTTAATTCCCAAGCTGAGCCCTCAGCAGAGAGCACCAGAGCTGAGAAACATGCCCATATAACATCTGGCTGTGAAAAGCAGCAGGGTTGCTGTCTGCCAGGGAGAGATGGCTGGAAATGCAGTCACACTCTTAAAAAGCCAACACACAAAATTTTATGTACAGCCACTCAGCTTGGGCTCTGGCAAAGGTAGGGCAGAGTGGACTGGAGCTATGAGAGCAGAAGTCAGGGTTGGGGGTTTAGAGCTTGGAAGGAAGACACCCCAGTTTCCTGTTCTGAGTCATTCCCCCATGCTGAGGAGCTCAGCTTTCAAAGGCAGACCTTGGCTATCCAGGCAATTTTTGCCTGGGGGGAAGACAGTTGCCCCACCCTGTTGCAAAACCCCTTGCCCCACCCTGTGGAGTTTCTAAGGCCCATTAAGAAACTGAGATTAACAATTAGCCTCTAAGAAGCAATTACCCCACACTGTTGGAAAACCTCTCCTCACACCTGTGGACAATTGTCTGAGGGCTACTCAAGACTGAATCCAATCAGTCTGCAGACAGAAGTAGGTATCTGGAGGATTTGAGTCTTTGCCTGATCCACTTAGTCAGAAACAGCTTTTGACACAGTCCGGCACCAAATATTTGGAGTCATAGCAGATTTACCTAATACATAGTCACAAATGCAAAAAGGCAGCAAAAATGGGGAGACAAAAAACAACCCCCAAATGAAAGAACAAGGGAATTCTCCAAAAGAAGAGATAAATGAAATAGAGATAACAAATTTATTTGATATAGAGTTCAGAATAATGATGGCAAAGATGCTTAACAGAATGAAAAAAGATACAGTAAATATGAAAAAAGAACAGTCAGAAATAAAGAATGACATTGCATTAATAAAAAACACATTAGAAGGAATACACAGCAGATTAGGGGAAGCTGAGGATCAGATCAGTGAGTTAGAAGACAGGGTTGAAAATAATCACTCAATCAGAGAACCAAAAAGAAAAACACAAAAAATAGGAGGACAGCCTAAGGGAGATGTGGGACAACATGAAATGTAACAATCTATACACATAAAAGCCTAAGCGACTGGCCAACCAGCCGACTGGCTGGTAGTTATGATGTGCACTGACCACCAGGGAGCAGATGCTCAACACAGGAGCTGCCGAGCAACAGCAACTTTGCAGAGTGTCCTCTCACACTCCGGGGCCTCTCAGCCCAATGCTGTACTGCCAGTTTCACCCTGATCCCTGCAGGCCAGGCCGAGGGACCCCCACATGCCGAAGGGCCCCCACTCACTCCACAGATTATCCAGGTACAGTCGGCTGGGGAGGGATCACGGGAGGTTGGCTCCAGGGCATGTCTGGCTGTCAGGACAGTCCTGCCCCACCAGCCACCTTCTAATTAATTTACTTTCAAAGTGCACAAATCCATGCACCGGGCCTCTAGTATTCACATAATGGGGATACCAGAAATGGAAGAAAGTGAGCAAGGGTTAAACAACATGTTTGAGGAAATAATAGCAGAAAACTTCCCTAACTTGGTGAAGGAAAAAGTCACACAAGTTCAGAAGGCACAGAGTCCCAAGCAAGAAGAACCCAAACAGGCCCATGCCCAGACAAACCAAAATTAAAATGCCAAATATTAAAGACAAAGAGTAAAAATTAAAGGCAGCAAGAGTAAAGCAATTTGTGATCTACAAAGGAGCTTCCATAAAGCTGTAAGGTGACTTCTCATCAGAAACTCTACAGGCCAGAAAGGAATGGCATGAAGTGTTCAAGGTAATGAAAAGCAAGGATCTGAAACCAAGATTACTATATCCAGCAAGGCTATCATTCAAAATAGATGGGGAAATAAAGAGCTTCCCAGAAAACAAAAAAGGCTAAAGGAGTTTATCACCATAAGTCAACATTGCTAGAAGTGCTAAAAGAAATGCTTTAATGAGAAGAAAAAATATAGAGACAAGCCTAGACATACAGAATTAAAATGGCAATAAATAAGTACCTATCAATAATAACCTTAAATGAAAATGGATTAAATGCTCCAATCAAAAAACATAGGGTAGCTCAGTGGTCAGCAAAATGCAGCTCGCGAGCCACATGCAACTCTTTGGCCCCTTGAATGTGGCTCTTCCACAAAATATCGACTTCTACACATAGGCCACGAAGTTTCAATTGCACTGTATGTGCGCGCCCGCACGTGGTATTTTGTGGAAAAGCCACACTCAGGGGGCCAAAGAGTCGCATGTGGCTCGCGAGCCACAGTTTGCTGACCACTGGGGTAACTGAATGGATACAAAAACATGACCCAAATATATGTTGTCTACAAGAGACCCACCTCAGAACAAATGACTCACACAGGATGAGAGTGAAGGGATGGAAAAAAAATTTCCATGCAAATGGAAAAGAAAGAAAAGCTGGAGTAGCAATACTCATATCTGACAAAATAGACTTCAAAATGAAGGCCATCACAAGAGACAACAAAAGTCACTACATAATACTAAAGGGATTGACTGAAAGGAACACCAAAATATATAAAAAAAACTTCCAGAGGACTTTAGGGAGAGATCGATAACAATACAGTAATAGTAGGGTAATTTAACACCCTGCTGACTTCACTGGATAGATCTTCCAGACAAAAAATTAACAAGGAAACAGTGACTCTAAAAGACACACTGGGTTAGATGGATTTAATTGACATTTATAGAACATTTCACCCCAAAGCAGCAAAATATACATTCTTCTCAAGTGCACATGGTTCATTCACAAAGATAGACCACATGTTAGGACGCAAAACAAGTCTTTACAAGTTTAAGACCATTGAAATCATATCAAACATCTTCTTATATCACAGTGGAATAAAATTAGAAATCAACTACAATAAAATCACCCAAAGATATTCAAACACATGGAGGCTAAATAGCATCTTATTAGACAACTAGAGGCCCAGTGCACGAAATTTGTGCACAGGTGCTGTCCTTAGGCCTGGCCGGCAATCGAAGTGCAAGCGTCTGGCGTGGAAGGGCAGGTCCCAGCTGACTTCTGGGCCCTGGGCAGCACCTGGGCCCCCGGGGCCTCCACATGCCCCCCTCCGCCTGAGTCACAGCACCTGAGTCCCCACACAAAGATACAGTAAGCGTGGCTGGACACTGAGAGCCAGGGCACAGTGTGGGCTTCTGGCCGCCCAGCAGCGCCACATGGAAGCTGGGCAGGCAGCGCGCTCTCTCCCAGCTGGCCTCACAGACCAGCTCCTGTGTGAACCTACAGTGAGCCCGACTGGCCCCTGCGGTCCTGGAAGCTGCAGCCCTGCTCACCTGGAAGCCCATTGGAGCTGGCAGCACCTCCACTGCTGCCTATTGCCAGTGCCTCATCACCAACACCTGCCATGCTCTGCACCGCCCCCTGGTGGTCAGTGCACTTCACAGTGAGCGGTGGAACTCCTGGTCGAGGGGACAATTTGCATATTAGGCTTTTATTATATAGGATATCTTCCATTGATTTCAGAGAAGAAGAGAGAGGGAGAGAGATAGAAACATCAATGATGAGAGAGTATCATGGATTGGCTGCCTCCGAGACCACAACCTGACAGGTAGTCAAACCTTGACCTCCTGAGTCATAGGTCGATGTTCAACCACTGAGCCACACCCGCCGGGCTCTTGTTCTCATTTTAAAGGAGAGAGAATTAACACTCCAGAGGTTGACTTGGTCAAAACAGCCAAGTTACTCAGTGGCAGAGTCGGGGAGAGGGAGGAGGACCAGGTCTAAACACGCACTCATGAGGCCTCTGTGTTAATTGGTTCAGCCAGAGGGGCAGGTGGACAGACACTGTCTCTGACTCTTCAAGTGGCATTTCCTCGAGGCCCTCAGATTCCCCACATGACCCCTCACCCTCCCTACCTGCCATTGGAGCTGAGGAGGGTGGAGGATGGGAAGGGCCATCCACGGTTCACCTGGGAGGGGGAGTGGGAAGGAGAGGGAGGGGCAGAGCTGGGAGCACCACAGACCCCGGGTGGGAGTTAGAGGCAGCGATCTGGATGCTGGTCGACCTGTCCCAGCATCTCAGGAGCATTTTTTTTTCTCCAGAAGCATCGCAAGCATTGCCTTAGGCCGCAGGACTAGGGGCTGGTCTCGGCCATTCTGATCTGTGGTGCGGGATCCTCTCTGTCCTGGAAATGAGCTGGGGATTGGAGTCAGACCACCTGGGCAAGCCCTTTGCATTGGACCCTGAGCCCTTTTGTGTCACAGGTGACCCGGGTTCCAAACACAGCTGATCTGTGTATCCATAAGAGGGCTTCATTTTCCTAGTTTTCAACGTTTGTTTTCCATAATACTGTTTCGGTTTTTTGTGTGCCAAAAATAAAACCATTTGCTTGTTTCCAATAAGTACTTGTCATCACTGAAGAGAGTTTGGGGGAGGGGGGGGACTTGGAGGGATTAGGGCAGCCAAACGGGAATGACCCACCTCCTGGACATCAGGGTGGGCGGCTGGTCATGAACATTCCATGTCCCTCTGTGGGAGCGCCAAGTCAACCGACCGGCTGTGGACTTGCCCTCTGAGTGGCTGCTTCTGCTGTGGGAGCACCGTGCACTGACCACCAGGGGGCAGCTCCTTCATTGAGTGTCTGGTCCACCCGGTCGTTCTGGTTGTTCCATCGTTCGGTCACTGGGCTTTTATTATATAGGATGAATGCGTTACCAATGAGATCAAGAAAGAAATAAAAAACTTCCTGGAAACAAATGAAAATGAACACACAACAACCCCAAATCTTGGGACACAGCAAAAGCAGTCCTAGGAGGGAAGTTTATAGCACTACAGGCCTACCTCAAACAAACAAATAAAAAATAATAAAACATTTAACCCTACAACTTAAATAATTAGAAAGGGAACAGCAAGAAAAGTCCAGAGTAAGTAGAAGGAAGGAAATAATAAAGATTGGAGCAGAAATAAATGACACAGAGACAAAAAAAAATCAATGAAACCAAGAGTTGTTTCTTTGAGAAGATAAACAAGATTGATGAATCATTAGCCAGTCTCATCAAGAAAAAAAGTGAGAGGCCCCAAATAAATAAAATCAGAAATGAAAGCTGTGAAGTAAAAGCTGACACCACAGAAATACAAAGAATTGTAAGAAAATACTATGAACAACTATATGCCAACAAGTTGGACAATGTGGATAAAATGTATAAATTCCTAGAAAAATACAATCTCCCAACACTAAATCAGGAAGAATCAGAAAACCTGAGTAGGCCAATAACAACTGATGAAACAGAAGCAGTAATAAACAAAACAAAACTCCCAGCAAACAAATGTTCTGATCTGGATAGCTTCACAGGGACGTTTTGCCAAACCTTCAAAGAAGAACTAACACCTATACTCCTCAAACAATTACAAAAATCCAAAAGGAAGGAACACTACCAAGCTCTTTTTATGAGACCAGCATTATCCTAATTCCAAAACCAGATAAAGACAGTACAAAGAAAGATAAGTATAGGCCAAAATGATGAACATATATGATAAATCCTCAACAAACTATTAAAATACTGGATCCAGCAATATATTAAAAAGATCATACACCATGACCAAGTGGGATTTATTCCAGGGATGCAAGGCTGGTACAATATTCACAAATCAATAAGTGTGATGCCTCACATAAACAAATTGAAGGACAAAAATCACATGATCATATCAATAGACACAGAGAAAGCATTCGACAAAATCCAACATCCTTTTTTGGAGGAATCAGGCTCCCTCCTCTCTGGTTTCAGGGTGTGTCACCTGAGAACTGCCGCTGCCAAGTCACTGCAGCTTGGCAGCTCCTGTGTTGAGCATCTGCCCCCTGGTGGTCAGTGCACGTCATAGTGACTGGTCGGACGGTCGGACACTTAGCATATTAGCCTTATACATATAGAGAGTAATGGAAGTCCTAGCCACAGCAATCAGACAAGAAGAATAAAAGGTATCCAAATTGGAAAGGAGGAAGTAAAACACTCATTACTTGCAGATGACATGATACTGTACATAGAAAACCTAAAGACTCCACCAAAAACTACTAGATTTAATAAATGAACTTGGCAATGTAGCAGGATACAAAATCAACACCCCAAAATCGATGGCTTTTTTATACACTAATAATGAACTCTCAGAAAGAGAAACTAAATAAACAATCTCATTTACCATTGGAACAAAAAAATTAAGAAACTTAGGAATAAACCTCACCAAGAAGGTAAAATACTTGTACTCAGAAAACTACAGGATGTTGAAAAAAGAGATAGAGGGAGATATAAACAAGTGGAAGAACATACCATGTTCATGGATTGGTAAAATTAACATCATTAAAATGTCCATACTACAAAAGGCAATGTATAGATTCAATGCAATCCCTATTAAAATGCCAATGGCATATTTCACAGATCTAGAACAAATACTCCAAAAATTTATATGGAACCAAAAAAGATCTCGAATTCCCGCAGCAATCTTGAAAAAGAAGAACAAAGTTGGAGGAGTCACAATACCAGATATTGAGTTGCACTACAAAGCCACTGTAATCAAAACAGCCTGGTACTGGCACAAGAACAGGCAGATAGATTAATGGAACAGAACAGAGAAACCAGAAATCAACCCAAGACATTACACTCAATTAATATTTGACAAAGGAGGCAAGAACATACAATTGAGTCAAGAAAGTCTTTCAATAAATGGTGTTGAGAAAATTGGACAGATACATGCAAAAAAAATGAAACTAGACCATCAACTTATACCATACACAGGAATAAACTCAAAATGGATAAAAGACGTAAATGTAAGTCATGAAACCATAAAAATCCTAGAAGAAACTATAGGCAGCAAACTCTCAGACATCACACGTAGTAATATGTTTATGGATACACCTCCTAGCACAAAGGAAACTAAAAGAAAATAAACAAATGGGGCTACATCAAAATATAAACTTCTCCACAGCAAAAGAAACCATCAACAAAATGAAAAGGGAGCCCACTGTATGGGAAAACATATTTGGCAATGATACATCTGATAAAGGGTTAATATCCAAAATATATAAGGAACTCATACAACTTAACAAAAGGAAGACAATCCAATTAAAAAATGGGCAAAGGGCCTAAATAGACACTTCTCCAAAGTGGACATACAGATAGCTAAGAGACATATGAAAAAATGCTCAAAGTCATGGATCATCAGAGAGACGTAAATTAAAATGATAATGAGGTATCACTCACAGCTGTCAAAATACATACCATCAGCAAATCAACAAATGATAAGTGCTGGTGAGGATGTGTAGAAAAGAGAACCCTAGTATACTGCTGGTGGGAAAGCAGCCATTATGAAAAACAGCATGGAGTTTCCTCAAAAAACTGAATATGGAGCTGCCATTTGACTCAGTGATCCCACTTCTAGGAATATATCCAAAGAAACCTGAGCCCTAGCCAGTTTGGCTCAGTGGATAAAGCATCAACCTGTGGACTGAAGGGTCCCGGGTTCGATTCCAGTCAAGGGCACATGCTGGGTTGTGGGCTCGATCCCCAGTGTGGGGCATGCAGAAGGCCAATCAATGATTCTCTCTCATCATTGATGCTTCTATCTCTCTCTCCCTCTTTCTTCCTCTCTGAAATCAATAATAATATGTAAAAAAATTTTTAAAAAGAAATCTGAAACAGCAACCAGAAAGAAAGTATGCACCTCTATGTTCATAGCAGTGCAGTTTACAATAGCTAAGATCTGGAAACAGCCAAGTGCCTATCAGTAGACGAATGAATAAAAAAAGCTGTGGTTATTTATACCATGGAATACTATGCAGCAGTAAAAAAGAAGGATCTCTTACCCTTTGAGACAGTAAGGAGGGACCTGGAGATTGTTATGCTAAGTGAAATAAGCCAGTCAGAGAAAGACAAGTATCACATAATCTCACTCATATGTGAAAAGAAATATAAAGTGTGCATCTCAGCATATTATGTTTAGACTTAAACTTCTGAGACAATAAAAGTGCAAAATTAATAGAGAAAAATATATATCTGTGAGTTTGTTATTTTAGCAAATGAAATAAATAATTTCTATATTTCTGCAAAAAAGTGACCCATGTTTACATTTTTAGCATCATATTTATCAGTGACAGTGTGGAGTTACTGCACCCTCTAAGAGTGCAACCAATCCCCAGCCAGCGCTCTGTGCTATCAGAAATGTCTGCTTATCAGCTCTGGATGGAGAATGAAATTATCCTCTGACAGAATTGATGAGGCACCATTTTACTTACAGGCAATCTGAAGAAGAGTTAGAGGGTTAAGACTTTGATTCAAATCTTCTGGAAATTACACATTGTTACCCATACCAGAGGACACACCCATTCATCTTAATTTATGCTGACAACTATTTGGTGATCTATGTAAATGAATACTCACCAAACTTGGTAAGTTGGGCCTCAAGTTGATTTTATTTTAGACTTATTATCAGGCTGAAGGATTCAGTTTTAACTGATAATTCTGATTTTTACAATCATGATGTGATTTTCATTGGCTCATTGGAATAGCCTTGGAGTTAGGCACTGAATAGGATTCAATGCTGCCTTTTGCACTTTCTTTCCTACCATTGTTTCATTTGGGATTTGGGGGTTTGTTTTGTTTTCTGCCTATAACCAATCTAAAGAAGAATCAAAGGGCCCAGCCAGTGTGGTTCAGTGGTTGAGCATCTACCTGTAAACCAGGAAGTCACAGTTCGATTTCCTGTTAAGGGACATGCCTGAGTTGTGGGCTCTATCCCCAGTAAGGGGCATGCAGAAGGCAGACAATCAAAGATTCTCTCTCATCTTTGATGTTTCTGTCTCTCTCTCCCTCTCCTTTCCTCTCTGAAATCAATAAAAATATATTTTAAAAAATAAGAATCAAAGGGAGATTTTAAAAGTAATTCTATAAGAGTTTATATTATCAATGGGAAATATACATAATGTTTTTAAATGAAAAATGTAGAATACAAAATCAGCTTATGATTCTAAGTAAGCATATTTTTAATCAGCTTTTTTAAATTGTAAAGTTTTAAATTTACTTTATCAAAACAATTTTTAAACTAGATAGAGAGGACTTCTGGCATCTTCACACCTGAGAACTTTATGTGCCCTGGGATTAACAAGAGAAACTGAACTACCCTTCACAGTTCAATTGCCCGAGCAGAATGAAAAGGATAGTCTTAAATAGTCTTCCTTTTCTGTAGAAAGTGTGTTTTGCAGAAGATATAGATACATATTCATCACATATACATTAAACACACAAAAAATCCTGAGCTTAGAAACTGAACTGAAAAAGTAATACACAAAATGTCAATGTCAGCAGAGTTCTTTTGGGGTGATAGGAATATGAGTGATTTGTCCCTTTTTTCTACTCTTCTATATCGTATATAGAAATATATTGTTCTTTTCCAATGGTAATACATAATATAATTAATTCTTAAAATGATCTAAGAGCAAAGCTGATGCTATGAAACATGCCCACAGACAGCTGGGAAACAACCATGGTTGATGGAACCTGCTTTTACACTGTTGTCAAGGATGAGGAGTGGCCCAATTTGGTTGAAAAATGGTCCTACCAAGGCCAAAAGACAGGCCAGCAGCAGCAGGTGCTCCAGGTGAAGTCCCAGCTGGCCAATGGCCCAAGACCAGCTTTCTCAAGGCTGAAGTGTCATGATGTCCAATCTGGCACCATTCTTGTCCCATCAAACTCATTTTGTCTTTAATCCTGCCTGATTTGATGTGTTCAAATGAAATGCTGAGAATTTTCAGAGCAGAGAAAGCAATGAAGAGTCTGGCTCCCCAATCTGTCCATCTGGATAGACACACTCTGAATCCAGAGAACTTCTAGCACCTTCACAGTTGAGAACTTCATGTGCCCTGACATTAGTGAGAGAAACAAACTACTTATCATAGAGTATTTGACCTGGCAAAATGAAAAAGATTATTTTCAAATCAAAAAACAATAGCCTTCCTTTATATTATTGAGTGCTTATAATATGTGGAAGAAGCTCATTATAAAAAGTGTGTTTGGCAGAGGATATACCTATAGGATGAAAATATCAATCCTAGCAATATCAGAGACCCTATAGAGAACTTTCATTCATTCATTCATTCATTCATTCATTCCTCACTCATTCACTCAAGCAATCATTAATATCAACTGTGTGCACAAATCCTTAAAGCAATGGTTCTCAAAGAATGGGCCCTGGAACCAGCAGCATTGACATCATCTGAGAACTTGTTAGAAATGCCAATACTCAAACTCAACCCCAAAACTATTGAATTACAGTCTCTGGAGTCTAGCAATCTGTGTTATAATAAACTCTCTACATGATTCCTATGGCTGCTAAAGTTTAAAGACCACTGTTCTTGTGTATGGATGTATTGGTTGAGGAGGAATTACTGATAAGCATTTTAATTAAAAGACAAGAATAATGTGTGGAAGGAGTTCATTGTTCCAGATAAGCACACTTATGGGGGCTTTTCAAAAGCTATTTCCTTGCATTGAATGCCTGATTCTGTGTATATTTGTATGAAATTTAGTGATATCACTCTCAGGATGTCAGAAAATATGTGGTTTTCTCAGTCCAATATGGTATTGATTTGAAGTATTCTTTTCAATTAACTTCTAGAATAAGACAAAGGATCCAAATTCAAAATATCTTTATTCTTTCTTGCTGATGTTCTCTGATCAGAATGTCTTTGTGCTCTTCTGAAATGGCTATATGCCAGTCCTCATGGCCCAGACTAGGTTTGTCAAAAGGTATCCTGGAAACCCTAAATGGCTATCAAAGATGTCATTTGATAGGCTCTTGATCTACATAACTCACTTAGAGCAAACAGTTCCTACCTACTACAATGACACACACTTCTTTTCTCTTTTCCTCTTCCCTTCTTTCTTCCTCACTGCATCATCCTTAGCCAAGACAGTAGTAATTCTGCAAAGTAGCCCTCTGATCAAACTGAACAGGCCTGGACACAGCTGTGTGGGAAGCAAGGATGCCTGGGATGGAAGCCACTGCCAGGATCTCCTGGGTGCAAAGGATTTGTTCTTCTGTGCAATCAGTTGTGTCTAGCATGTTTTCTGCTTCTCTGGAAAGAGATGTCCAAAGGGGCTGGCTGAGCAGTTAGCACAGCTACACAGAGACAGCTGGCTACTTACTTCATTACCTCATAAGGAATTTTGGATCCTGTCCAAAGCCCTGTTTGGGATAGAAGGTGCACACACAATTCATTTGAGGCTGTTTTTGTTGCTTCTGTGGTGGACATCCTTGTTACAGGGATCAACTGGAGGACTGAGGATCTGTTTCCACTGACTAATGCACATATTTAATTTAAATCCCATCACAGGAGAACCTAATACCTAAGACTAGTCACAACAGAAAATAATATAACAACTTCCATTTATTCAGTGTTTACAATGTGCTAGGCATTATGCTGTTTCTTGATTTAACCAGGGGTCCTCAAACTACGGCCCGCGGGCCACATGCGGCCCGCTGAAAACATTTATCCGGCCCGCCGGGGGTTTTTGCCGCCGCTGCCTGTCCTGCTTAGCAGCCGACTCATCCCGGGCCCGCAGTGCGCATGTGTGGAATGTCTGAGGGACAGTGAACTGGCCCCCTGTTTAAAAAGTTTGAGGACCTCTGACTTAAGCTCACAGCAACTCTCTAGGTTTTACTACCTCTTTTTGTAGCTATGGAAACTACAACTAAGAAAGGTTAATTTGTTCAGGATTTACAGCAAGTGAGGTGTAGGAATGAGGTTTGGATTCAGCTCTGATTGACCCCCTCATTCGATGGGTCCTCTCTGATGTGCCTATAGTAAAGGAACAGAACTATGACAGTTCATTCAGCTGAAGAACACACTGATTCCATCATCTATAAATGTGCCCTGGCCAGGGCTCAGATGAAGCTGTCTAGTTAGTGACTGCACTACTGAGATTTCTTAATTGAAGGGGAATTCACCAATATATGATAGATTCCAGAGCTGGTAAATAAGTTTCATCTTACTAATTCTGATTGTTAGTGGGTACCTACCTGGACTGCTGTGTTGAGAAAAAGTCTGAGGCCATATGTAAGGCCAAGAGCCAGGAGTGCTTTAATGTTTGAGGAATATGAGGCCTGGCCTCAAGCCACTGGAGGCAATTCCAATAAATCTCTTGCAGCATACTTCCCATCTTTGGTGCATCCTGGTGGGTGTCAGGAGTCTTAAAATGTAGGCTCATACCTTGAATTTAAAGCAAATGAATTTAAGTCAGTAATTATAGAAAATTAAGTATTATGAAGATGGGCTCAGTAAAATGTGATGGTGTTTACAGTTCTATGTAGCATTGGGACAATGGAACACCACAGTAGATGAGATTGGAATTAATGATACAGGAGTGCCTCATTTATAGGAAGACTAATTTTGAAAACCTGAACTCATCCTATCTAATAATAGACAAACATGGTAATTGACCATACCTTCTCCACGCCTCCCATTGGCTAATCAGCATGATATGCAAATTAACCGCCAACAAAGATTGTGGCTAATTTGCATACTGCAGGCAGGGTGGGACAGCACCATCCCTCCTGCCCTGCCGCCATCCGGGCCTGCTATCTGCTACCCGGGGCGGCCAGGCAGGGCAGCAGCGATCTGCCAGCCCGCCTGGGCATCCCATGTGCGATCTGACCCAGGGCGGCGGTGTGGGACAGCGTGGCTCCTCTGTCACCCCAGCTTCCTCATCACAGCTCCCTTGGGGGCCTAAGTCTTTAGTCAGACAACCCCCAAGGGCTCCCTGGCTGCCAGAAGGATGTCTGACTGCAAGCTTAGGCCTGATCCCCCAGGGAGTGGGCCTAAGTCGACAGGTGGACATCCCCCAAGGGGTCCTGGACTACAAATGGGCACAGGCCGGGCTGAGGGATGCCCCCTGAGTGCACAAATTTTTGTGCACCAAGCCTCTAGTAAAATTGTAAATAAGGTTCTCAATTATACAAAAGGATTGTTGAGATGCTTTATTTTTTTATCTTAACAAAATTTAATTTTTTTAATTTTTAGTATTTTTATTTCTAAAAATTCCTTATTGTTGAGATTATTACAGATTTCCACCTGATCCCCATGATGCCCAGGCCTTCACCATCCTATTGTTTGTGTCCATAGGTAAGGCATGTATGCATATGTTCTTTGATTAATCTCTTCCCTCTGTGATTTATCAATCTGTTCCATATTTCCATGTTTCTGGTTTTATTTTCTTCATAAGTTTATTTTGTTCATTAGATTCCTTGTTTGTTTGTTTGTTTGTTTTGATTTTTAGATTCAATTGTTGATAGCTATGTATTTATTGCCATTTTATTGTTCATATTTCTTCTTCTTCTTCTTCTTCTTCTGCTTCTTCTTCTTCATTTTCTTCTTCTTTTTCTTCTTTCTTCAAGAATACCCTTCAACATTTCATGGTTTTGTGGTAATGAACTTCTTTTGCTTTTTCTTATCTATGAAGCTCTTTATCTAACCTTCAATTCTAAAGATAGCTGTGCTGGGTAGAGTAATCTTAGTTGTAGGTCTTTGCTATTTATCACTTTGAATATTTATTGCCAATCCTTTCTGGCCTGCAAAGTTTCTGTTGAGAATTCAGTTGGCAGTTGTATGGGTTACCTTGTAGGTAACTAACTGCTTTCTTCTTGCTGCTTTTAAGTGCTTCTTCTTCTTCATTTTCTTCTTCTTTTTCTTCTTTCTTCAAGAATACCCTTCAACATTTCATGGTTTTGTGGTAATGAACTTCTTTTGCTTTTTCTTATCTATGAAGCTCTTTATCTAACCTTCAATTCTAAAGATAGCTGTGCTGGGTAGAGTAATCTTAGTTGTAGGTCTTTGCTATTTATCACTTTGAATATTTATTGCTAATCCCTTCTGGCCTGCAAAGTTTCTGTTGAGAATTCAGTTGGCAGTTGTATGGGTTACCTTGTAGGTAACTAACTGCTTTCTTCTTGCTGCTTTTAAGATTCTCTGTTTATCTTTAACCTTTGGCATTTTAATAATGATGTCTCTTGGTGTGGGCCTCTTTGGGTTCCTCTTGTTTGGGACTCTCTGTGCTTTCTGGACTTGTAAGTCTATTTCTTTCACCAGGTAGGGGAATTTTTCTGTCATTATTTCTTCAAATAGGTTTTTAATATCTTGCTTTCACTCTTCTCCTTTGGGCATCCCCATAATGCAAATGTTGGAATGCTTGAAGTTGTCCCAGAGGCTCTTTACATTATCTTCATTTTTTTTTCTTTTTGCTCTTCTGATTGGGTGTTTTTTGCCTCCTCATTTTCCAAATTGCTAATTTGATTCTCGGCATCCTCTATTCTACTGTTGATTCCTTGTAAATTAGTCTTCATTTCAGTTAGTATATGCTTAATTTCTGGCTGGTTCTTTTTCATGTCTTTGATGTTCTCACTAATTTCCTTAAAATTCTCACTGAGATCCTTGAAATTTTCACTAAGTCCCTTGAAGTTCTCATTAAGATTTTTGAGCATCCTTATAACCATTGTTTTGAACTCTGTATCCAGTAGTTTGCTTGCTTCCATTTAATTTAGTTCTTTTTCTGTTCTTTCATTTGTGACATGTTTCTTTGTCTCCACATTTTGGCTGCTTCCCTGTTCGTTTCTATGTATTAGGTGAAGCTGCTATGTCTCCTGGAATTGGTAGAGTGGCCATGTGTAGTAGGTGTCCTGTAGGACCCTGTGGCTCAGCCTCCCTGGTCACCTGAACTAGGCACTCTAGATGCACCCCTGTGTGGGCTGTGTGCATTGTCTTGTAGTTGAGCCTGATTGCTGTTGGTGTTGCTGGGAGGAATTGACCCCCAGGTTAATTGACTGTGATGACCAGCTGCCACTACAGTGGAACATCTGCATGCCTGCTGTGCTGCAAACACCCCTATGGAGCAGGACTTGCTTCAGTAGGGCCTTGGTGCTCACTGACTCTGCTCCTTGAGTGTGTTGCTTGTGGACATGTAGGGTTGTAATCTGGCATGGACTGAAGCTGTCCCCTGGATACACTGACTCTGGGGACCACCCTGGAGGTGCAAAGTCAGCCACTGCCTGTGCTCTGTACCCGTCAGGAACTACAGAGCCATCTGTAGATGGCTGCTACTTGTGTTTTCCTTAGAAGTTGCCAGGAGAGGCCAAGCTGTGGAACCAGGCATGCTGCTGCTAGTGCCTGGTCTGGTGTCTCTTATTGAGAGGAAAGGGACACACTGACACCAGCTACTGCTTGTGTGGGAGATTTTAGGAAAGTCTTCAGCTTGAGCCAGGACAGGCATTCATATGGAATAGCCACTGCAAACAGCTTGGGTGGAGCTGCAAATTGGGTGGGCAGGATCTCAGGGAATCACCAGGATAGAGCGAACAATGTAAGCCAGGCTGATGTAAACTCAGATATGGCACCTGTTAGTCAGCTCTGTGATGGGGGAGGTCTCAGCATAAGAACAATGACCTCTGCTAGCATTTTTGTCTCGGGGAAAGCCGCCCCCGAGTTCTTGCCCTGGTGCCAGACAATCCAGGTCCTCCCAGTATGTCTCTTCCCAAACCACTGCCCCAGCACTGGAGTTCAGAAGGAGCAAGTCCAGGGAAGTTCATGCACTAGCCCTTTAAGAGGAACTGCTTGGGACTCCAGCAACCTCTATGTCACTCAGCCACAATCCCTCCCGGTTTTTATAGCCCAAAGTTACAGCGGCTTCACTTCACAGCACTGGAACCCTGGGCTAAGGTGTCTGGTATGGGCTGGGACCCCTTGTTCCTCACAGGAGTTCTCTGCAGCCAAGATATCCCTCCCAATTAAAAAAAAATCACACGTGGGTGTTGGACCTGCCCATTCCATGCCTCTGCCCCTCCTACCTTTCTCAATGTACTTTTTTCTTTACTTCTCTCGTTGCAGGACTTCCATTCAGCCAGATTTCAGGGAGTTCGGAATGATGGTTGTTCCGTGTTTTAGTTGTAATTTTGGAGTGGTTGTGGGAGGCAGTGAATACCAACGTTTACCTATGCCACCATCTTGGTTTTCTCTCAGGGATGCTTTTAAATAGTAGCACTCCACCACCATATATTCATATCTAAGACTTGCCAGGGATGGTTTAGAATCCCCTCTTTGATGGAAGAGGGAGGTGGGCAAGGAGTTTCACTGTTGGGAGACATTCCTTATTGATGAGCAGTCAGAAATGAGCATTTATAAAACTAATGCTGGAGGATTAAATAAGGGGAATTGTGATTCAATGCCTCAAAATTTAACGAGTGTGACTTTTCAAGAACACATCTATTGAAGAAAGGCTTAGCTATCAACATTCTTGAAGAGAAAGAATGTCAGTGTGAGTAAAGATCTTTGTACCAAATCCTCGCAGTCTGTCCAGTTAGACTGATTTTTCACAAGTGCTCAGATAGGATGATGCTATATCCTCAGTGTAATTCAGCATCTCCAGGAAGCATTGACACACATGGAGCAAACTTGTCTCTGGAATCAAATCAGCACCTGCGGGACCTTTAGGCCAAGAGTGACCCAGGTGGAGGCTATCCCAAGACCACTGGGACCGCCTTGATCCACATGGGGCCATAGTCTGAGACAGGCTCTCGGGAACCATACTAGAATTGGATGCTATCTATACAAGCATGCTGGAATTAATAAGACTTTGTGCAATTTTGCCCAGAATACTGCAAAAAATCACTCCATTTTCTGTTCTGGCTATTGAATACTTTCAACTATTAAAATTATGCAAGAGTCTCTGTTCACTGATTAAAGCAATTATTTCATCTTGAGAACAGCTTGCACATTCAAAATAATTTGGGGTACTGTTTATATTTAATGAGTTTTCAAAGTACATCTGCAATATACTTTACTACCAGAAAAGAAGACCAATGGCACACAATCAGAATTTGAATGCATGTAAAGCTAACTTGACATTTTACATATCATTTAAAAAGTAATTCTCTTCTGGTAACTGTGGTGTTCCATAATATCCTGGATGTACCCAGTGGGTCACTGAAGTCATCCTTTGAACCAGCCCCATGCAGGGACCTTCACTATATCATCATGGTCCTTTCTTGCCAGGCACAAGAAAGCTGATGATAACCTGATAAAGGAAGAAGAAAATGCATTTATTTAACTAAGAATTTAGTGTAAAGATAGTTTATGATTGCCACCAGAATGTGATCATTTTGTATCCTTCCTGCTCATGGCCCTCAGCCCAAACAATATATCACTGATATTTCAGCTTCATGATAAGGATGCAAATGGTTATATACATAAGCTTTACCCCAAGTTATTCCTCAATCTTTTCATACTTATGATACATCAAAAACAGCCGTGGGCAAACTACGGCCCGCGGGCTGGATCCGGCCCGTTTGAAATGAATAAAACTAAAAAAAAAAAAAAAGACCGTACCCTTTTATGTAATGATGTTTACTTTGAATTTATATTAGTTCACACAAACACTCCATCCATGCTTTTGTTCCGGCCCTCCAGTCCAGTTTAAGAACCCATTGTGGCCCTTGAGTCAAAAAGTTTGCCCACCCCTGATCTAAAATCATCAGCTCAGCAGAATCTATAATATTAAAGAGTTATGATTAGAACTAGAGGCCCGGTGCACGAAATTCGTACACGGGGGTGGGGGATCCCTCAGCCCTGCTTGCACCCTCTGCAATTTGGGACCCCTACACCTTTTTCTTATCTAGCTAACCTCTTCACATTTAAAAAAATTAACTGAAATACCACCTACTCCAGTAAATCCTCTTTGAACAAATCTCTTTACAATCTGTATTAAGTATTTTCATAGTTTTTCATTCTTTTTCTTTAACAGCAACTTAGAATGGATGCAATGTGCTTCTCATTCTTACATCTGAATTTCTTCTTCTTGCTCTTGTAATAGAAAAACTTATCCAATTTACATTTGCCCTTCAAGGGCTTATATTTAGTTCAGTTTCTAGTTGGCTCCTTGTTTTTATTTTTAAGCAATAAATTTGGGTTGTGATAGTAAGCCTCACTTGTAATCAAGCCTGTAGGTCTTCCTATCTGAATATTTCTATAATACCTATCACTTTAGCATACCAGAGATTGTGTTCATTTATAGAAAATAACAATAAATGTCACCTGATCATTTGCTCTTCTAGCAATATTTTATAGCAAGATGTATTATTCTAATAATTTAACTATTACAAAACTGAGGCGTGCAGAAATAAATCACATAACAATAAAGAATGACTCAGATATCAAAGCATAGTACCCTTAGGGCCTCCCTTGTCCTGTGCCTCAGATATCATAGCATATTACACAGTTCACATGGAACTCAGTTTCCTTTAAAATAGGAAGGGATCCCATACTCATGAAGCAGCTACTTCCACACATATTTTTTTTTATTTAATTCACAGCACATACTCTGTACTAATTGTTGGAAAATCATCCTAGCAATTGCCTCTGTTCGTCTCTGTATTTGTTGCCTTAGATTCTGATGTTATTACTACGCTTTATCATCCACTCACTCTAATAAGATTGTGAATTATTTAAGGGCAGAGATCATGACTTGAGCTTGTGTGTTCCCTGTCATGGTGCCTAGATAAATACTCAAATGCCATCCAGTCCAAATGACTGTCATGAGAGAGGCCCACTGTTGCTGGAGACCTCTGATTTTTATTTAAGGGGCCTCACTTGTTCTGCGCCTTTACAGAGGGGTGAGTAGTGGCTGAGGGAATTTGAGGAAACCCGGACAGAATTCTCCTCCTAAAAGATTTTGCTAAGCTGGCGCCCAGGACAGCCGGGCATTTGTCCAATTAAAACCCAGACACACAACAATAACAAAGGCATTGGTCTCCTACTGCTAATGCCTAGGGATCAAACCCCAGCCTGCAGGAACTCACCCCCACAGTCAGGACTGGGCCGCTGGTGGACCTGGGCTGGTGCTCCTAACTCTGGGGAGAGGAGACTTCCCCACGGCTGCAGGCTAGAGGCCCCAGACTCCACACCACCCACGGTGGACCTGGGCTGGTGCTCCTAACTCTGGGGAGAGGGAGACTTCCTGTGGCTGCAGGCTAAAGGCCTCGGTCTCTGCACCACCCACCCAAACAGGTCCATAGCGCAGGCTGGTCAGCAGAGTGGCTTTTTCATCTGGGATCGCGGGGAGGCATGGCCTGGCCTGTTCACCCCGTGATGGGTGCCAGGTTGGGGGACATGGACCCAGGCCATCGCTTGGTGCTGGCGCACACGCAAGTGGCCCCAGGGCAAGAACATCGGTTTGGTGCCTGCGCCCATAGGCCTGGAGTGGATAGGGGCATTCTGGGACCCCAGCTGCTCAGGGCCTATGCGCAGGTCTACAGGCTAGGAGCGGCCTGGGTCCCGAGGATGTTCCTGGGACCCAGGCCGCTCAGTGCCTGTGTATGCAAATTGACCCGCCATCTTTGTTGGGTTAATTTGCATACTCTCCTGATTGGCTGGTGAGTGTAGAGGAGGGACGGTCAATTTACATGTTTCTCTTTTATTATATAGGATTACTTCATTCCTGTTGATTGTCATAGGGCTCCAAGAGATGGCATCTTGACTACTATTCTAATTCCTTAAATTGAAAGAAGTTGTATTTTAATATATTTTTGAAAAGGGAGTCATAAATATACGTGTGTGTGTTTGGTTTCTGAGAAAGCTTCATAAAATAATAAAACTCAAATTATTAATGTATTAACTGAACTTTAGTGTTTTCATTTCAATTTTTTCTTGAGCATCTGACAACCATATAACAAGATTTTCCAGCTTTGTTCAAGTATTATGCAATAGGTTACTAATCAGGTAACAACTTAAATCTACCCTAGCACCCTGGTTGTCCAGGTTGTGTGGTCAAGCCTGACCATTCCTGAAACATGTTGAATGATGGTGAATGACTCTTTTGTAAAATTTCATAGACTCCAATAGGCCCTAATTTATCACATTCGGTTCATTGGTGATCATGTGACAGATGATTAATGAAGTTTGGAGTGAGTACAAATGTTATTCTCCCCTAAAAAATAAGTAATTGTCCTAAGGGTCGATGATAAACATTCACTACACTAGAGAGTAAGCTTCAAGTAATTTTTGTATTTAAATATATAATTTATAATCGGATGCATTTATTTAATATAATTTAATTTATAATATTAAATTTTAAGTATTTAGTATATCAATGCTCTCTCATATATGTAATATATTACATATTATTATAATACTAGAGGCCCAGTGCACGAAAATTTGTGCACTCGGGTGGGGGGGTATCCCTTAGCCCAGCCTGTACCCTCTCACAGTCCGGGAACCCTCATAGCTTAGGCTTGTTCCCATGGGAAGAGGGCCTAAGCTGCAGTCTGGCCTCCCTCTGTGGGAGGCGACAGGGTGGGCCAATCAGGTGATGGCCAGCTAGCCCTGCTCCCTTCTCCCCCCCCATCGTCCCTCCACCGCCGCTGGTTGCTGCTGCCCCCCCGATTGCCGTCCCCTCCCTCTGCCTGCTGGCATGCACCTTATCTGGTCTGGTGCCGCCTGCTCACTGGCCCCACCCCCAACCAACACGTCAATTTGCATATTATGTTTTTATTATATAGGATAAGTATCTAAATACCAGTCCCTTAATATGAGTTATCATGGAATAGTTTCATGAAGATAAAACCAATGATCTATTTATAGTAATGGCAGTTAATCTTTTCAGAGCAAAGAAAATTTGAATTAATTTCAGTAAAAAACAAAACAAAAAAGAGTTTATTTTCTCTTTAAAATTCAATCAATAAATATAACACACAAAAGATTGGCAGTAGAATTTTGTGGTGTTTGCTATTTAGTATATATCAAGGCTGATATAGCTAAAATAATTTAAATATGTAGTCCAAAATCTGTCACCTGATGGTATATAAGTTCTTGGTTTTCATCACACTTCCTTTGGAGCACCTAGGTTTTCAATTGTGTTGTTGATGCTGTCAGTTCAGTAATATTTGTGGCATACATTGGGACTGAAAATGGGAGAAGGAAAAGGATAATGAGTTTAAACAAACTTGGCATCAATGATAGCCATAGATCTTAGAAAAATGTCTTCTTTGTCAAGAAAAGTGAAGTATTAAACTGTGACTAGATCTCATACAGAGTGTTGAAAATCAACTTGATATGGGACAGTGCAGCTACAATCAGTTGGGAAACTGAGAAGGTTGCTACTACCAAGAGCAGTATGGGTTCAGAGTCAACTTGAGCAATATGCCATCAGCCAGATCTAAGGTCATGGTCACAGGCAACATTAGACCATTTGAACAGACAATGTACAGTGACCCCTTATGAAGACTTCACATAAACCACATAAAGCAGAGGTACCAAGACTGGTTTTGAACAATTGCTTCCATATTCATGGGGCTTAGGAAAGTCAGGAGCGTCCTGTTCTGATCCAAAAATACTTTTCTTCTCCTTATTTACAACATACTTTTTATTGATTATATTTCTTATGCTGTACTCTATATCCCCATGACTATTCTGTAACAACCAATTTGTACTTTCTAATCCCTTCACATTTTTCACCCACCCCCCACTTATCTGGCAACTGTCAATATGTTCTCTGTATCTATGAGTGCTTCTGTTCTGCTTGTTTATTTTGGTTTTTAGATTCCATTGTTGATAGGTATGTATTTATTGCCATTTTATTGTTCATATTTTAATCTGTTTTTTCCCTTCTTCTTAAAGAATACCTTTTAACGTTTCATATAATACTGGTTTGATGGTGATGAATTCCTTTAGCTTTTTCTTATCTATGAAGCTCTTTATCTATCCTTTTATTCTAAATAATAGCTTTGCTGGGTAGAGTAATCTTGATTGTAGGTCCTTGTTTTCATAACTTTGAATATTTCTTGCCACTCCCTCTGGCCTGAAAAGTTTCTGTTGAGAATTCAGCTGACAGTCTTATGGGAGCTCCCTTGTAGGTAACTAACTGCTTTCTTCTTGCTGCTTTTAAGATTCTCTGTTTATCTTTAACCTTTGGCATTTTAATAATGATGTCTCTTGGTGTGGGCCTCTTTGGGTTCCTCTTGTTTGGGACTCTCTGTGCTTTCTGGACTTGTAAGTCTATTTTCTTCACCAGGTAAGGGAACTTTTCTGTCATTATTTTTCCAAATAGGTTTTCAATTTCTTGCTCTCTCTCTTATCCTTCCAGTAGCCTCATGATACAAATGTTGGTATGTTTGAAGTTGTCCCAGATCTCCTAATGCTATTTTCTCTTTTTTGGATGCTTTTTCCTTTTGGTTTTTCTAATTAGGTGTTTTACTGTTTCCTTATTCTCCAAATCTCTGATTTGATCCTATACTTCATCTGCTCCACTGATGATTCCCTGTAATATTTTTTTTTCATTTCAGTTAATGTATTCTTCATTTCTGGCTGGTTCTTTTTTATGTTTTCTAATTCTGTTTTTATGTTCCCTGTCTCTTTGTTGAAGTTCTCACTGAGATAATTGAACATCCTTCTAACCAGTGTTTTGAAGTCTGCATCTAGTAGATTGCTTGTCTATATTTTGTTTCATTCTTTCTCTGGAATTTTGTTCTTCTCTTTCATTTGGGACATGTTTCTTTGTCTCCTCACTTTGGCCACCTCCCTGTGTTGGTTTCTATGTATTAGGTAAAGCTGCTATGTCTCCAGGCTTAGTAGAGTGGCCTTATGTAGTAGGTGTTCTGGAGGCTCCAGTGGCATGGCGTCCCCGCTAACCTGAGCTGGGCACTCTAGGTATGACCCTGTGTGGGTTGTGTCCACCCTCCTGTTGTAGTTGAGCCTTGAGTAATGTTAGCATGACAATGGAAAGGACTTACCCCCAGGCCAATGGGTGGTAGAGACTGACTGTGACCATTGACCACCACTGGCCACTGTGGAGGATCACCTGTGCAGGAGCTCATCTCTCAGAGCAGGACTTACTTCACTGGGGCTCTGGGGTCCACTGAGTCTTCCCTTTCAGTGTGTTGTTTGTGGAGGTTGTTGAGTGGTGCTTTGATGTGGTCTGAAGCCGTCCACTGGGTGCACTGGCTTTGGGGTCTGCTGGGGGTGCAGGCCAAGATCAGCTGCTACCTCTGTTCTTCCCAGGGCCACCAGGCATGATCTACAACAGTGATGGTGAACCTATGACACACGTGTCAGAGGTGATATGCGAACTCATTTTTTTTTGTTGATTTTCTTTGTTAAATGGCATTTAAATATATAAAATAAATATCAAAAATATAAGTCTTTGTTTTACTATGGTTGCGAATATCAAAAAATTTCTATATGTGACACGGCACCAGAGTTAAGTTAGGGTTCTTCAAAATGCTGGCATGCCGAGCTCAAAAGGTTCGCCATCACTGATCTACAAAGTGATCTGAAGATGGCTGCTATTTGTGCTGGGCTTGGAAGTGTCAGGGAGAGGACAAGCTGTGAACCAAGGCTGTCTGCTGATTGGGCCTACAGCCACTTAGCAAGAGATACAGGGTACATTGAGGCCAGATGCTGCTTGTTTGAGAGATTTTATGAAAGTCTAAAGCATGAGACAAAAGAGGCCATTTGTATGGTAAATCCACTAGAAATAGCTTGGGTGGGCCTGAAAGTTGGGTGGGAAGAGGTCTCAGGGAATCATCAGGATAGGGTAAAACAATGTGAGCCAGATTGTTGGAGTCTCAGATATGGTACCTGCCTGCCAGCTCTGTGTGTAGGGGGAGTGTCTCAGAAAAGGAACAATGGCCTCTGACAATGCTTTGTTTGGGCAGAAAGCTGCCCTCCCCAGCTCTCGCCCTGATGTCAGATAATTCAGTTCCTTTCTGTATGTCCCTGGTTCCTTTCAAGCTGCTGCCCCAGTGCTGGAGCTCAAAGGGAGTGAATCTGAGTAAGTACCTGCATAGGCCTTTTAAGAGGACATGTTTGGTTTTTACAGACAGAAATTATGGGGACTTCTCTTCCTGGCACTGGACTAGAGGTGCTTAGTGTGGGGCTGGGAACCCTCCCAATTTTAACCTGCCACATGTGGATGTGGGACAAGTCAGTTCCATGTCTCTGCCCCTCCTACCAATCTTGATGTGGCTTTTTCTTTAAATCCTTAGTTGTAGGAAATCCATTCAGCTAGATTTCAGGCAGTTCTAAATTATGGTTTAGTTTAGTTGTAATTTTGATGTTGATTTTCAACAAAATTAAAGCAACACTGGAAATAGACTGATAAGCAATTAATATTTCATCCCTTATTATTGGCATTCTCAAAGATTCATTTGAATTCTTTGTCTTTCAGGAGTGGAAAAGAGCTTCTCAAAAATGTAAGATTTTTAAAAATACATATGAAGGTGAAGGATAGACTGAGACAGGATGTACTTATTGCCTTGGTGAAGGACATAGATTATGTCTATACAAGACCAACCATATGGTAGAAAAGAACAAATTAAGTCTGCCAGATGTTTTATCTACATAATACGAAAAACTTCTTTGATTGAATTTTTCACTTTCATTTGTGTGTTTGATGTTGAAAAAAAAGTCACAGATAGAAGAATATGAGAAGAAAATGAAAGGTGTGCAAAATTACAGCATCAGAAATGCTTTTTGATGATAATAAAGTTTCTCTTTAATGTTTAAAGTTTTCTTTCAAGCAAGATGTAATGGATTTTATATTTATACTAGAGGCCCAGCGCACGAAATTCATGCACAGAGGTGGGGGGTGTCCCTCAGCCCAGCCTGCAACCTCTCCAATCTGGGACTCCTCGGTGGATGTCCAACTGCCTTTCGCAATCCAGGACTGCTGGCTCCTAACCACTCACCTGCCTGCCTGCCTGATCACCCCTAACCACCTCTGCCTGCCTGATCACCCCAACTGCTCCCCTACCAGCCTAATTGCCCCTAACTGCTCCCCTGCTGGCCTGATCGTCCCTAACTGCCTTTGCCTTGCCCAGCACCTGGGACCCAGGATTCCCTCCTCCAGCCAGTCACAGGCACTTAGAACCTGGGCTTCCCTCCCTCTGGCCAGCCATAGGCACCCAGGACCCGGGCCAGTGTCGTCCGGGCCGGCTGCAGCCGCAGGGGACTGTGGGTGTGCGGCTTCACCTGGGCTGCAGCCGCAGGCACCTGAGACTGTGGGATGGGCAACTTGTCTCTCTCCCAGGTCAGAGCTTGGCTGGTCCCCATTCCTCTCTCCCCAGTGTTGAGTGTCTGAGCAATTCCGGCACAAGAGCATGAGGGCACAAGGGTGTGACAACCATTTGCATATTAGCTCTTTATTATATAGGATAGGATAGGATAGGATAGGATAGGATAGGATAGGATAGGATAGGATAGGATAAGATATATATTACCATGTTTTTGGCCTTTAGGAGCTGTTGATCTCTATGCCTAAAAACCAAAGAGGAGAGAGCTACAGACTGAATTTTCAAATGTCCTCATCATAATCCTGGTGGTTATCTTATAAAATAAGCCAGTAAACCAAAGCAGAATCTAATCCAGGGAAACTAAGATTAAGGGGAAAAGATCATGAAGTCAGAGGAAATGCATGTATCACAGTCAGCAGAAGTAGGAAAATAGAGACATACAACTCTGATAGCCTGAAAAGGTCAGTTGATTGGAGACCACCTTTCTGTAGAGAAATTTGGATGCCAGCCTTGGGAACATGTATTTATTTCTCTAGGCCCTGAGGAGCCATTCAATATTTATTTTTGTTTTGTTTATTAGTTGCTAACAACAGAATCCACTCTGCTAATCCAAGCTGAAGGAAAATTTATCAAACAATGTTAGTAGCCCTAACTGGTTTGGCTCAGTGGATAGAGCGTTGGCCTGTAGACTCAAGGGTCCCAAGTTCGATTCCAGTCAAGGGCATGTACCTTGGTTGCGGGCACATCCCCAGTGAGGGGTGTGCAGGAGGCAGCTGATCGATGTTTCTCTCTCATCGATGTTTCTAACTCTCTCTCCCTCTCCCTTCCTCTCTGTGAAAAATCAATAAAATACATTTTAAAAAAACAACAATGTTAGTAGCTTATAGAATTTTTAGGTGAACCAAATAGCAAGTGCAGCTAGATAACAGGAAAACACACACCACCAACACTCTCTGAGTTTCCAGAAACTGCCCATACTGCCTTTGACAGAACAATGCAGCCACCTCCATAGGTTACTCACTTTTGGTTCCACTTCTCTTGTGAAACCTGAGGTGCCCATGATTCATTGAGCTGAAATCATAAACCTGAGCCTTAGCTGCAAGCGACTTTGGGAGAGGAGGTTTCTACTTTACCAAGGCGTTGACCCAAAATATGCAAGGATATACAATGATATTGGGCAGTCACTAATGACAAATATCAACTACAGGAATGAGATGATGGTAGCTTAGCTTTAGGAAAATTAATTCAGCATGATTTGTGTAGAAGTACAGGAGTGGGAAAAGGCTGGATGTGAAAAAAACAAATTAGGAGCCTATTGCAATTGTCAAAGGAAGCAGTGATAAGATGTTTCACTATAATGCTAGTGGTAGAAACATAAGCAAGAAAGAAGATTCTGGAATCACTAAAGAGATAGGATTGACTACATTTACCAACGATAGTGGATATCATCAACAGAAGGGGAGGTGCCATTCTGAAAAGGAAGGTTGAGTCCAGTCTGGGACACATTCAATTTTGGGAAAAACAAGATACACCCAGGTGGACAAATCCAGTGGGCAACTGGAAAGATAAATCTGGGGCTCTAGAGAGAAGTATCCAGACACAGGTATTAGTCATTACAGAGAGATGATAATTGAAAGAATAGGACTCGGAGAGTATAGTTCAGTTAGTGTTTTTATTCTTTTTGAAATTATTGAGTTTTTGTGTTGTTCGTGTGTGTGTATGTGTGTGTGTGTGTGTGTGTGTGTGTGTTTGGTTTGTTTTTTTGGGGGGTGGGGGTGGGGTAGGTAATTCCTAATTGTCTACTAAAGTGACTTAAGGAGACCTTAACTGAGAGTTTTTCTCCCCTAGCATAAAAGAAAGTTTTACTCTTATTCAAGTAACATCTTCTTTTCTTTTGGGAGGAATGTAGCATCAGTTATATAGTTCTCCATATAACTATGTCCTGGGGTCCAGGTGACAGGGTGTATCATGAATAAGGAAAGACAAGCCTTGTTTTTATGGTAGTCATTTTTCACCTGGTATGAGAAAAAAACTAATTACACACTGGTAGATCAAGAGTACACATCACAAAAGAGAAAGTTTCTGATTCTCTAACCTGAACAAGTCTCTGTGAGAAAAGGGGGGCTTGTTTCCAAGAATGTAAGTACTATAGAGCTCGCAGCACGGGGCCTCACTGTCCCACATTTCCACTTCCAGTCTCCTAACAACAAGGCCTTCTCTGAGGCTCAGAGAAAGAGACCCTCTGCAGAGTGAATGGGAGGCTTGTTGCCCACAAAGAGTAAACTAAGTTGGGAGCAGCATTTTCTTTTAAATCAAGGGACACTTTTGTTTTGAAGGACAAAACTGTCTCAGAGCAGCCTGAGCTGCCCCGTGGGGAAGGAGCTCGGCCTCCTGCTCCACTCTGATCAGACTGCAGGGCCCCTGGCACTGGCCAGAGTCAGGGTCACCAACACCCCTGGAAGGATCCTGAAATGGGAGCCAATTACCTGCTCATGTCAACTTGGACACCATGTCACCAGTGCCCTCCTTCCTTCTGAGAATTCACCTTCTGATGTGGAATCCTCTGAGAAGATGCCAGAGAGAGATGGACCTACATATTCAAATGGATGCCCTGCTACAGAACCAACCCTCCCAACATTGCCGTTTGTTTTCTAAAGTGGAGGAGGATCTGCAGTTGCTCAGTGGGGAGAGACCCACTGACACCGGGTCACTGAGACTAGTGGTGCTGCTTCTCTGTGCACACCATCCTGTTCTCTTCATGTTGAATAGTAAATGGTTGAGTCAATCTTCAGAACTCCATCTTCCCTAGAGTGCTGGAAGAAGAAGGGTGTCATTATTTAATACTAGAGGCCCGGTACATGAAATTGGTGCTTGGTGGGGTCCCTCCACCTGGCCGGCTATTGAGGCCAATCCAGGCTGGTGGCCAGGGAGGGAACATGGGAGGGACCCCAGAGGGACCTCGGGAGGGCTCCAGGGCATGTCTGGCCCTGACTCGCCCAGTCCTGATCAGCTGGACCCCAACAGCAAGCTAACCTACTGGTCAGAGCATCTGCCCCCTAGTGGTCAGTGCATGTCATAGCAACTGGTCAGTTGACCGATCAGTCAGACACTTAAGATATTAGGCTTTTATATATATATAGAGAGAGAGAGATTGTAACCCACGGTGCAGAATGCTCTACACACACTTTCCTTCCAGCCCCTGGTCTTGGAGACCTCATGTCCTTCTAAGGCTCTGTTCACCCACTTCAGCTGCCACATGAAGTAAATTGCATCGTGTGCATGGAAACCCTTTGCAGGCTCCATGGGTGTGTCTTTACTTTGCTGCAGTTCTGATTATCCCAACATAAGGAGAGACTCCCTCATTATCAGGTAACACCATTGTGGTAAGACCCCTGCTCAGCCTACTGCTGTAGTTTTAAATAGGCTATGGGTTGCCCTAGATGGTTTGGCTCAGTCGATAGAGCCACAGCCTGCGGACTGAAGGGTCCTGGGTTCAATTCTGGTCAAGGGTACATTCCTGGGTTGCTGGCTCAATCCCCAATAGGGTCATGCGGGAGGCAACAGATCGATTCTCTCTCATCATTGATGTTTCTATCTCTCTCTCCCTCTGCCTGTTTCTCTGAAATCAATAAAAATATATTAATAAAAATAAATAGGCCATGAATCAAGCATCGCTGCTCTTCATCCATCCAGTCCCCTCACACCTTCTTTTGTCTTTGCCCCCGCGCCCCTACCCGCCCCCCCCAACACACGCACACTCCATTGAGGTCTGTAAAATGGGGTCAGGATTTCTACTTCAACCAAGGGTGGCGCTTCTGCACGGCTCTGCTTCCCCACCCATCTCTGTCCCCAGTCCTCTGAGGTCTCTCCCTCCCTTCCCCTCCATCTAACTTGGTGGGCCCTGTTCTGCCCCCCTCCTCCTGTGACCTCCTGTTAGCAGCCTCCCCCTTTCTCCTCTGGGGGCAGAGCTCCCCAAAGGTTTGATGGGTAAAGGGGAGGAGGAGGGAGGGAAGTGGAGCCTGTCTCCTGGGAGAGACACTGGGCTCATCGGCTGCCCCCACCCAGCAGCTTTTCTAGGCCCCTGTGCAGCTTCACCCACCGTCCCTCACTGCCTCCCACTTCCTTTCAAGTTTTGGACTCAGTTTCTCTGACTCAGCCCCGAACCCTCTCTGCTGCTTCCCGGGAAGTCCAAGGCCACCCCTTGGCCTTGGGCAGGTATGCCTGGCCTGTTTCCCCATAATGGTGCTACCCACTCTCCTGGAGCAGTCACTGAAACTTAACAAATAAAAAGAAGCAGCTCTGAAAATTATAAATTGCACACTGAGAATGCCACAGGCTGCGAAAGGCGACACAGTCCACAGCTCGTGGATCACATGTGGCAGCCTCCCACGCCACCCCGTCCCTCCTGGCTCCCACCCCTGCCCGACTCTGCCCCTGGCTTGGGCCAAACCCTGGGAGCTTCCTGATGGCTCTCACTTCACACTTCCCTTTCCAATCCAGCCCACCAGCACCCGCAGCAAGCTAACCTACTGGTCGGAGCATCTGCCCCCCCCCCCACCGTGGTCAGTGCACATCATAGCGACTGGTTGAGTGGTCGAAATCCCAGCGGATCTCAGGTCAAGGAGACAATTTGCATATTAGGCTTTTATTATATAAGATGTTGGGCACCACAAATGTGTATTACTCTAAACAGTAACTGACATTGTTCCTAAGACAGAAAGAGGCCTTCATGAGACAGCTCAAGCAGGGCAAACGTGGGGGTTTCCCTCAGGAGGTTGGAGGACTGAGGGAGTTCAGGATGGCATCTCAGCTCTGGTTAGACTCAAATGTCGCACTGTCTCTTGGAGGGGCATTCTGCTGCCAAAGTTTTACAGATGGTTCTACATGTAGCAACAGATAATTAAAGGAAAAGCAGAGTTTACACTGCTTGGCAGAGTTTACACTTCTCAAGTGTTGACCTGGGTTGTGGGATGTCAGCTCGAGAGGACGTGGGACACTCACAAAGGCTGTCTTGGAGGAGCAGGAAGACAAAGGAAGAAGTGCTGTAACTCAGGCCTCAACACAGAAGGCCAGCAGTAATGCATGGGGCAGGTCGCCAGGAATAAGCCAGTCAGTGGTGTGAATCAGTGTGGCTACTTTCCTTCCAAATGGGGGCACATTCTCAGGCCTTTCTGGGGGCCTTTAGGGACCCTAATAGTGATTGCATTAACATGTTGACCTCATGGTGTCCCAGGGCACTGGGGGCTGAGATGGTGCTTCCATCAACAGAGCCCTAGGGGAGAAAAAAATGTGATGTTTGCCGCAGAAACCTTCATCCCCCCATCAGGGCAGTAAATCCAAGGTCAGCTTTTCTACCCCTTAGGCCAGGGGCCCTCATACTTTTTAAACAGGGGGCCACTTCACTGTCCCTCAGACCGTTGGAGGGCCGGACTATAGTTTAAAAAAAAAACTATGAACAAATTCCTATGCACACTGCACATATCTTATTTTGAAGTAAAAAAAACAAAACGGGAACAAATACAATATTTGTATTTGCATGTGGCCCATGGGCCGTAGTTTGAGGACCCCTGCCTTAGGCACTAAGCTACAGGAAGCGAGTGCAAAAGATTTTATCTGCCTCATTTTCCTGAAAATAATGCAATGTATCTCAGACATGCTTGGTTGCATCCTCAGAGGAAAGCTAAGATTGCAAAAGGGACCAAAGGTATCAGAAGACAGGAGTGAGAAGTCTGATTTGTCAGTTTGATCAATGATTACCTAGGAGGAAAAGAAAAAGGAAGGTCTGGGGACTCTAGGACAGAGCTCCAGGATGGTAACCCCCAGCTGCTCCTTGTCTCACACCAGCCAATATACAACAAAGATGTCCTTTACTCACCAGCTCTGAGCCAATTTCCCTTCATGGGTGGTCTGACCCACTGGAGGTGGAGGTGGAGAGATTAAGACAAAGGATAAGATAAAAGAGCCCACTGACATTTCATCTTATCATGCATGGAGGATGGTCCAGTTCTCACTGGGCTTCAGAGAAATCTTGGTGGTCCCCAGCTCCTCCTGAGGATTTCCTTCTTTCCAGGGACTGGCTGGAAGCCCCACCTTCATGCTTGTCCTTCTTCCTCTGTTGACATCCGTAGAAGTGTTTACAGACCACAGACCATGTTCCTGTTAACCCTCATTAGAGCCCAGGCACTAGTAATTATTGTCCTCACATTCTCAGGGCAGAACCTGAGGTCCAGAGAGGTTAACAGACTTGTTCAACATCATTCCATCCAAAGAAAAAAAAATCCTAGGATCTAGCATTTACTGAGCATTTTTTACTTCCAGCTAAGAGCTTTACTTGGCTTTATGATTTCATCATCATAACAGCTCAGGGATATTATTGTCCCCAGTTTACAGAAGGGAAGCTGAGGCACAGAGAGTAGGCATGCATCTTGCCCTTGGGCTCAGCATTTGTAGGATGTCAGTATTTATCAGGGCAACCGGGCAGTCTGGCCCCAGAGCCCTGGCTCTTCACCCCAGGGTGTGTCTCTGCAACAACCAGAATCCTGGTGAAGGCAGAATTTGAATGCATGTCCTAGACCACCTTTTCCAGTACACAGGGAATCTTGTGGAAATGCAGGTTCTGATCCCACAGGTTTAAGATATGGCCATGGTTCTGCATTTTTTAAGAAGCTCTCAGATGACATTGATGTTGTTGGCTTGCCAACCCAGTGTGAGTAATGGCCCTCTGTGTCACAGCCATTTTTTATTGTTACCTGACCACCAACATCCATTCATTTATCTGATTGCCACAGCCATTGCTCCCCTCCCCCACATACAAGCCATTGCCATACCTAAACCTAAATGTACCTTGTTCTTCCAATCTGACCCATTCTATGGCTGCATCATTAGGACAATAGCTCTTTACCAAGAATGAATATAGTAATCATTGGGGAGCTATTTGAACATAAACACATTTCCCCTCAATCGTAGACACTCTGATTCAGAACATCAAGAGGGCGGGGGGTTTGCACACTGATTCCTAGCGCTTTGTAGTGTAAATCAACACATCCTTTCTCTTAGGCTTTCAATTTACCCATTACCTATGTAATTTACAGAAACAGGCTAGCAAACCTTGAGCACTTGTGCTTTCTGATCACACCTGGATAGGTCAACTTCTCTGCCAATCACATTGTGTACATGCACAGGATTGGTTCTTCTGCCTCCACTCCACCCCCAGGGACACAACTTCTTAACCAAAGATATTATTCTCTCACCACAGGCCAGCTTAGCTAATAGGCATAAATCTGAGTCTTTCTGGGAAGGATCAGAATCACTTCTGATCTCACAAGCATAAGACTGAAGGAGCAGAGGTGTTATTCTCTCTCCCCTCAATCTCTGAGCCCAGTTTTCTAGCTGTTCTGGGCCTTGGCTGAGAAATCAGAACTCTTCAAGAATCCATTCACTATAATGAGTTTCAAAGATCACCTCTCTCTATGATTAAGTTTCCCTGACCTTTTTTTTTTTTTTTTTTTTTTTTTTTCCTGCAGTGCCAAAGAAAGCCTCACATTGAGGAGAACTAGAAAGGCATGATTCAGGGATGTCAAATGCTCTCAGGATTCCTTCTTGCAAAATCTTTGTTAATTGTACCCAGTATCTATAGTGATAAATTTAAAGAGACATGAAACAGCAGGATCCCAAAGACACTGGACTATTGTATTGTCCCATTAAGTGGAAACAATGGGGAGAGTCTTGAGCCTATCTCCAGGGCAACAGAAAATACCAGTCACAGGCAGATGGACTTTCTGATGAATTTTTAAAAATAGAGTTTTATATACTTTGTTAATTTAAGGATGAGAAAGTTAACACATAAGAATTTATGTAAAATTACAAACCAAAAATGTATCTTTGATTTAATCCTAAATTTTCTCTTTAGGTGTTTTTTTGTTTTTTTTGTTTTTTTTTTATTTAAGACAAAATAAAATTTCTCCCATCAGGAGAAAGACACCATGGAAAACCCAGAAACAACATATTAGAAAAAAATTGTTTTATTTAAAAATCTATTTTAGCATTGAAGTATGAGCAGATCAATTGGTAACATACGGTAGTCTGCTCACATGCTGACGTGTGGTCTTAAAATCTCTGCAAAAGAAACCATCAGCAAAACAACATGAAAGCCCACTCCATGACCAACATTCTTTCAACTGTATATATTGCAAGGTCCTAATCTCATCTTTTGTATGCTTACTTGTTACTATAAAATAGGAGTAAAATGGATGGGCAGCAGACACAACTATTAAAACCTTTCATATATATTAAGACAAAACCCTTGCAGAGAACACAACAAAGCCATAAAACACTAAAAGCTATAAAATTAGAACATATAAGTTTTTATAAAAAAAAGAAAAAAACATCAAATTGGTCATATTGACCCTAGTATTTTAAATTTTCACTTATCCTGCTAATTGCAAAATCTTAGAATAGGACATGGAAAGTGGGGAATATATTAATGTTACCATGAGAACCCGAATTTTTTTAGACCATAACTTTAAGGTAACTTTGTGCTTTTAGTTTTAATGCATAAAATGAAGAAACAGAGCAGAGTGAAAAACGCTGGCATTATAATACTCATGGTGACAAAGTCCATGAAGACTTTGACATTAATATCTGACAGAGTTAAAAAAGGACCAGCTCAGGCCCGGCAGGCGTGGCTCAGTGGTTGAGCATCCACCTATGAACCAGGAGGTCACGGTTCAATTCCCTGTCAGGGCATATGCTCGGGTTGCTGGCTCGATCCTCTGTGTGGAGTTTGCAGGAGGCAGCTGATCAATGATTCTCTCTCATCACAGATATTTCTATCTTTCCCTCTCGCTTCCTCTCTGAAATCAATTTAAAAAAATTTTTTTTAATGGGAAAGGGGACCCCACTACAGATTCTACTGACTTTCAAAAGATGTCATGAGGAATAACTTTATGCCCAAAGTTTTTGAAAAACGGGGACCAGCTCAGTCCTTACCTTCTGCTGATATTTGATTGGGGATCATTAAACCACCATCAAGCTTCCAGAGAATAAAAGAGACATTTTCTCAAGTGAAAAAAAGTCCTTCTCTAAGTTCTGCCCAAATCATACCCTAGACACATGGAGAGAACTTCTCTTTAAAACTGGGATTAGTGAAGGTTTAATTGTGTGTAGCCAATCTTTCATTTGCTTTCACCCCAATGGTTAACATAGTATCCTGGCCCAATTCTCTGTCTCCAAGTGTTTCTGAGAGTTTTGTGCTCCCTGTGCTCCTGGAAAAGCCCAGTTGAATTTTAGGGGGCAGCTGTGGTAGTGTTTCTTTTCTTCAGGCTCCTTGGTGTCCTGCCCTATCCTCCCCAACAGAGTGTCACATCTTCAGGCCAGTGACTGGTGGCCATGCCCATGAGTGCTGTGGCTCCTCAGGCACCCTGCCAGATCTGATGGCCGCTCCAGTCTTCCATCTCACTGACAGAAATCATAGGCTTCCAGCCAGTACTGCCTATCAAATCAATAGAAATGCTGAGACATGACTGAACCCGAGCAGCTGAACCATCATAGATGGGAGCTGGAATCCAGTGGCAGACTCTTGTTTCCCAGTGTCCTTTCTCTCACTATTCCATAGTAATAAAATCCATAATTTTTGTAATACAAAATAAAGGCAACACTTTCTAGCTTCTCCGGCAGTTAAGTGTAAGAACACATGCCTAAGCTCTGGCCAAAGAGATATAAGTGAAAACGGAAGAGAGGGGTCTAGCCTTCTTTTCTCCCTTCTTTCTGTTGGTGGGAATGTCGATGCAATGGCTGGAGCTCTAGCAGCAATCATAAGCCTTGAGATGGCCTGGAGAATGAAAACTATACATGCAAAAACAATCAAACAAACAAAAAAGAGTTTGGGTTCTTCTGACACTATCTAGTTAAATCTAGCTCAGAAATAATTGTCTCCAGACTTACAGAACATACGACAAAAATAATCTTCTTTCTTGCTTCAGTCACTGTTATATGTTACTCAGCCAAATTTGATTTTAACTATATGCTACAATTATAGAGCTAGCCATAGTCAAATAGTGACTAGGTGAATTGGTTTTTCATCTTCTGGGCTCTCTTTCATAATTCTTCCCTTAGAGCCCACTGTCCTCTGATGCCCTCTGTCTGCCTTGACACTAATGCCCTCCATTGAAGTGCCCATGCTCTGCAATTTTTCTAATCACTTTTCTATATGGACATACCAATCCTACATCCTACCTGCTCTGTGATATGGCAGGTGACTGAATAGGTAATGTGATAATGAAATGTATACTATGTTTTTTTTCTAATAGAGCAGCAGTTCTCAACCTGTGGGTCACTACCCCTTTGGCGGTCGAACGACCCTTTCACAGGGGTCGCCTAAGACCATCCTGCATATCAGATATTTACATTACGATTCATAACAGTAGCAACATTACAATTATGAAGTAGCAATGAAAATAATGTTATGGTTGGGTCACAACATGAGAAACTGTATTTAAAGGGCCAAAAGGTTGAGAACCACTGTAATAGAGCATTCTAGTGGAGGTTAGGGTGACCAGGCCACAGGAATGACTAACATAGGTCTTCTAGCAGATAACTATGGCAAGCATTTTCAGACAGGCAGGCTTTTAGACATTTGATATAAGAAATATAGTTCTGCAAACTGTCAGGCAGCTCCAAGTTCATCCATAGCATGTCGGATTCAATTAGTATTCTGAGATACTTAACTTTCTCCTTATATTGATTACTTGTATAAAACTTGTATCCTATATAATAAAAGCCTAATATGCAAATCTACTAAATGATGGAATAACTGGCAGAACAACCAGTCACTATGATGCACACTGACCACCAGGGGGCAGACGCTCAATGCAGGAGCTGCCCCCAGTCTGCAGGCCCCAGGCCAGCCAAGGCAGGTGCCAGCAGGAGGGCCCCTGATCGCCCTGCCAGTTGCCCCACAGATTGGCCTTGATCTCCTGCCAGGCCTAGGAACCCTACCTGTGCATGAATTTGTGCTCCAGGCCTCTAGTTCAAAATAAGATACATGGGGGCTGGGTGAGAAAAAATGTGAAAGTTAACACTTTAAAACATTTCAAGTTTTCAGAAACGATATTCTTTTGATTTTCCTATCATTGAAATTAGAAACAGTGTTTGAAAAAGGCCCCTACATTTAACACAACAATGTTTGGTGAAAAGTCTTTGGTTCCCCACATAATCTCCATCAGCTAGTCCTCTACCATGCAAATAAGCATGCAATCTAAGGAAAAAAAGATGTGCACCATATGGAAACACCACTTTTGGACAAGTCCCCTGGCTCCAGTTCTTCCAACAAAATTGCGATCCCAATGCCTTAGATTTGGAAATTATGGGGCTACCATTGATTAACACAATATTACGCTTTTTGCTTCCTTGAACCATCAAAGCCAAATTACTAATTACTTATGAAAAAGTAATGATTTGTTGTTATTTCAATAGCTTATATATTAATAGGCTTTTCTCTAACTTTGGATAAGTCAGAGCTTGCTAACAGTCAGGGAAATATATAAAGAGGAAATACAGGAGACCTCTTGAGTCATCAAATACTGCCTGAATAAACATTCACTTTTCCTTAGCCACCACTGGTATCACTTCCACTAAAAATACAGTAATTTGAGCTTGTGTCCTGGACCCCAAAGGAACAGCTTATGACAGACATGTAATTGTAAACCAACTTCCTTGAAGATAGCAGTGCCTTGAAATGAAAGGCTGGCCTTGGAAAGTAGGCAAGCAAGTAACCTCATGGTAACCTCTTATCTTTCCTTTCAGCGCCTCTTATCTTACCATCCTCTTCCTCCTCCCTCTCTTTTTCATCTCACTGCTATTTACAATTGTCCTCTGGCAGGAAATAAGTTTTAAAAACAAACAAACAAAAAAACTATCAAAATATCTTGTTACTCATAATTATTTTTTAAAAATCTTGTTACTTTCCCCTTTTAAGAAATGTCCCTTTACTATATAATTGCTGTTGTTATTTTGGGGTGTGTGTGTGTGTGTTTTCTAGGCCTTCGCCCCCTAAGCTCACCAAGTTGGAGATCAAAGACCAGGACACAGAGTTCAGGGGCAGAAGCACACTTCTGGACTGACTTGCACTCTCCTAGGCATGTAAGGGAGTATAGTCATCTGGAGACATGACTGACACAATTAACTGGTAGTCTTCTTGTGGGAGGCAAGACAATGAATAAAACAATTAGAAAACAATGTCAATTGAAGATAACTAACAATGATGTCATGTTTAAAGTCAGTCCTTGAAATAACAATGTACATGCCTAAAAATAGAGCTCAGGTGAGTAAGGAACTAGGTGGGTGGAGAGGTGTAAGAACTGGAAAGATCCAGTCAGGGCAAGGTGAGCCTACCCAACTTCAGAGGGAGCTCTCAGAACTTCTGAAGGCTATTGTTCGGGCCAGAACTTGATCCGATTAAGGTCTTTGCAAAGTTTCAATATTGAGGCATTCAGTACTGGTTAAAAGGAAATGGACTCTTATGTATGTTCCTTCTTACTGCTCTACGAGTGGGAAAGCCACTCAGGTTACTGCGTGGGAATGACCCTTAACTCTCTTCTGTACCCACCTGTAAGAGTGCATGGGTTTTCTTCTTCAGTAAAACCCTTTGAGATACAAGGAGAGGAAAGAACGACAAACACTTCCACTAAAAAGCTATTAGAGGGAAATAAGTGAAAATGAAATGAGGTTTTAATCTTATTTCTAAACCACATTATGCATATATAATGTCTAATCTTTTTGTAAAATGAGTAATAATTTAGATGTACTGCACTCAATATTTAATTACCCATGAGTTCAACATAAATTTCTCCTTTTGCAAATGTAAAATTCTTGCTATTAGAAGAAAAATCCAGTCTAAGGTGAATAAAATTTTGCTTCTAATTCTAGGTATAAATAAAGCTTCCCTTTAAACATGGTTTAAATGGTTGGGTTCATCAATTTATGACTTTGTGTTCATTGAGATAGAGAGAAAATGTCCAGCATACTGACTGGCCATAGTATAGAGTGCTCAATAAACGTTAATTTATTATTTTTAATAAAGCTGTGTAATTAAGCTATAATCTGCAGTAATGCAAATTTATTGAGTATTTCAAATTTTTCATTAACATGGCCCATGTTTTTCCACTTAGATGAGTTTAAATGTACAATGGGAACTATATGAAAATGTTCAGTTTTTTAATTATACTGGACCCTCCCTAATACTCTTATCTCAAGGTTTTGTATTAGAACTAATTCTCCCTTGTGTACTTTGGTAGACATATTATCTCAGTCATGATCTCCATTTGCAACTTATCATTATCTCACCAGTCAAACAGGTCTTCATGGACAGACAAAACCATTCTGCTTCTCCAAAGTGGGGACCTTTTAGTGCATGTGGTGGATGTCTGTATGTCATTCATTTTTAAAGAAACTACTTCCAACCTAGTTGATTTCTGTAATGGTTTTAACAGCTGTTATCTTTCCAACTTTCTTTAATGATTGGTTAGCATCTTTGGCCATATGCAAGAGATTGCTGGCTCTCACTACAAATTAAATGTAGGTAAACCAAATTATTTTAAATGCAATAGAGCTTTCAAACAAATCCTCCAGTTGCTCCTTTGCAAAGTGAAGGATTCTTTCACAAAGCCAATAATCACTTCCTAATGCATGGGTTTTGCAAATCTGGAATTTAATACATCAGATTTGTTAAAAACAGATAACCCTTCTTTATTTGCTTCTCTAAGGGTTGGTCTGTTGGCTTAATTTTAATTGAAAGAATAAAATAATCAAGACCAGATTGCTCCAATCATGTTTGGGGTTGGGTAGGGTTGACAACTAATGTGTAAAGAGCAATTTGGTATAAATGGGAAGGGATGGAAGGTATTGGAGTGGGCTGGGGGGACTGTGCCCTCAGATCAATAAGTTCAAGATCCTAGCAGAGCTAAAGTTTGCATACCTTATATTTCCTTTTTAAATTTATCAGGCTCTTTGCAAGATTGCATCCTACAAAAATAAACAAACAAAAACGCAGTATTTCACAACTGATTCTGTACAAGGAGTGGTAGCAACAGAAGAGGATGACTCCAGCACAGAGACATGTAGGCTGAACAAGGAAATGCCTAAGCTGATGTTGTAAAACAAAACCACGTGGAAAAGGACAGTGAGTTGGAGAAGTATGTTTTCCTAAACTGAAGAATAGAAAACTAAAAATAAGACCTCCTTCCTATCAAGAAAGGCTGGCCGTGCGTGTCCTTTATGATTCTCCTTTGTGCCCCTCACTCACATGCTTCTGTCTGGTGTGGCCGCCATCCAATCCTCCAGGGAGAAAAAGAATCTTGCTTTGTCCCTGCCAGACCTTCCAAGCAAATGCAGCCTTTTGTTTCAGAGCTCTTTCACCTTCACAAAATGCTGAGACAGTTTCTACAAATCAGAGGAAATCTGATGGTGGGAGTGGGAGCAGGTTTGCAGAAAAAGAATTTACCTTCCTGCAACCAAGGCAGGATACATTTCAAGTCACCTCCCCTGGGATAAAGGCTGACATGTAGGTGGTCTAGACCCTGCATGCTTTCAGGCCTCCTTTCAGGAACTCTGTGCCAAGCAATGTAGGGATTAAGGAGAAAAAAATCTATCCCACTTAAATGCTTTGCCTCTCGAGCTGTCTAAATTTTTCTTGAGATTTTTAGCTGAATGCTCTTCAGGGTGATGCATTTTCAAAAGGAAACCTCCAATTCTGACTGCTCAGCTCAGTCAACCTCTTTGAACTTCCTTTTCCAGTTCTCTGAATCCTCAGTGTGCCTTTCTGCTTGACATTGAGCACGAGGGCATTTCAGGGGATCAATCAAAGATAATAAAAGAGCTCTGAGCTTATATAGTTTAAAAGAATGCTGTTTTCAGAAATTGTGAACAAGAGCACCATTATAAAATTTTAATTATTTCTATGAATGCATTACAAATTCCTCCATCACTAGAATGTAATAACTAAAAACGATCTTATAATGAAATGTAAATGAATTTCATTCCATGAAAATGAGACTTTAAAGTTAGCCAGGCAAACAATAGCATTTTTTTTCCTGTTGGCTCCTCAAACCTGCTGTTCCATCAAAACACAGAGGAATGTGTTCCCATCATGTAGGACATAATCCTATATAATAAAAGGGTAATATGCAAATTGTCCCCTCAACTGAGAGTTCGACCAGAGTTCGACCAGGGGGCGGGGCCAGCCGGCCAACCTCCCACGTCCCCTCCCCCTGGCCGGCCAGGCCCAGTTGGCCCTGGGGCAGGCTGGCCAGACCACCTGAGCACAGATTTGTGCATCGAGCCTCTAGTATTAACATAACTTTTACCATAGTTCCAAGACCCTAATTATGTAATATTCTAGGGTAAGTCCAACTACTTCAAGGATGTTGGAACCCCCTCGCCAAAAATAACTTTAAAAAAATGTAATATACATTTCCATACCTCAATCAAAAAAGTAGACAGGGGATGTGAATAATTTTTGGAGGTGGAAGCATTAATCACCGACTATATAAATGTATTTGTTCTTTGTCAATTGCCAAGAACCCATAGGCCTGCACTCTGAAGGATGCTCGATTGAGCTTTGAAGAGTGAAAGGCAAAAAAGTAAATAAACATTTATATACATTCAACTTTGACTATTTAAGGGTTAGTTATACAATTTAGGAACCTTTCTTTTTCTTCCTGATTATACCTGGACTTTGGGCAATTGTTCCTTAGTATCTTCCCAAGATGCTGGGTTCAGCAAAAGAAAAGATATAAGCATATTCAACTGTTCTTGCTCAGCTAAAATACTAATATGTTGTGTCATGGCCTTATGATGGAACAATATGCAGCCACTAACTAATATATTTACAAAAAGTTGTGATGTTTGCAAAGTGTTTACAACCATGAAAAATAAAGGCAAGATTTCAAACTGTATATACAATATGAGTACAAATATTTTTTTTAATGTAGAAAACAAGACTAATAGGTGGAGGGAGGAGTTAGTGTTATGGGTGGAATTTGTCAGGCTTTGTGTCTTTTTCACACTTTTCCTTTTTTTCTCCTCTGGTTTTCTTTTCCACATTTCTATTAAGGATATATTACTTTTGTGTTTGTGATTTTACACAAAGTTTTAAAAGACACATTTGTTTCTATGCCTTTTTTGGCCACAGTCATTCTTTTTTGTTGTTGTTGTTAATCCTCACCTGAGGACATTTTCCCATTGATTTTTAGAGAGAGTGGAAGGGAGGGGGAGAGACAGAGAGAGCAAGACTGATGTGAGAGAGGCACATTGATTGGTTGCCTTCCGCATGTGACTGGAATCAAGCATCTAATCCACGCCCTTCAATCTGGAGGCTGACACCCTATCCACTGAGCCAAACTGGGTAGGGCCACAGTCATTTCTAATTAATCCTCTTGTCGGTTTTGCAAAGTTAGAATTAAAGATGCCCCTTAGGTATTGGTATAAACAGAATCCAAAAGAGAGTTGGAGTGTGGATCAGAGGCTAATTTAGACAGGGTCTGTCCAGATGCAGTACATAATAGAGTGCATATATATCTCTTAAATGGCCCTCATGACTATTAAGGATTACCTTTGAATGGGTAAACAAAGGATACTTTTTTTTCCTCTAGGAAAAATTAGATGGCTTAGAGGTGAACAACAGCTTAAAAGGGAAACAGGCAGAAAAAAGAGAATAGTTCCAGAAGAGACTGGGTCTTTATTTCAGTAGAAGCTGAGCATCAAAAGAGACCTCTTTTTTGAGGTCAGAGAAATTTAACTGGGAGCTCTGCCAAAACTGGGACCAGAGTTGAGGACCCAGCAGAAGCCCTGCTCTGGCATTCAGGAAGACCAGTTGGCTTGCAGGAGTTGGGCAGCAATCAGGATGATGGTAGATGGAAACAAACAGTCCTGTTTTGTGAGGCTGGACAGAGCTGTCCACGTCATGGGGGGTTGAGTCACCTGAACCAAACCAGATTCTATTTTATTACCTCTGACCACCTGCCCATGGACAATTGCACCCCTGTCAATTATTATCTGGAAGAAAATTGTTTCCATCACCACACTTGGCAAAGACTGGCCTGCGTGTGCACTAGTATTGCTGGCATGATGATGATGACCTCCCAGGAAGAAAAATACAGTGAGGATGATAGATTTTTGGCCAAGGACAGAAAGAAGAATTTCAAGCTCTTAGGAGATAAAAGCAAGGACACGGAGGTGTGTGCTGTGGCAGCATACTCCAGGACACGGCTGCCACAAGCAGCAACACTGATTAAACTGACATTCCTTATTGCCACTGTTGAAGCTCCTTAGAACATTTTGGCATGTAAGTTTGTCCCTGGATTATTATCACTGTCTTTTTTGTAATCCTTTCCCTTATATGACTTCTGTGGTTGCTGTAGGGGGTCATTTTGGCTAGTCCTGTCGACTCTACCTTAAAACATATCCAGACTCATCAATTCTTCTTACCTAGTTTACGGTAAAAATCTCCAAATGTATCTCCCTGCTTCTCCTCAAGCCTCTATCTAACACAAGACCCAGTTCTCCATATAGGAGCTAGAGGGATTTATATAAAACTTAAGTGAAATGTTGACAATGTTTTGCTTAAATCCTCCATGTTCCCCCTGCATTAACATCAAGCCACACTCTTTGCTGGACTTCCAAAAACCTACACAAACTACTTATATCTGGCTTCTCTGATTTCATCCTCTGCCAGCTCTCCCATGTATACCAAGCTCAAGCTCCAGCAATCTTCTCTTTGTCTCTTCATCTCACCAAGCCTGGCTCCATCTCAGGGTCTTGCCACTTGCTGGTCCCTCTGCTTGGACAACTCTTACCTCTACTCTTTTATTATTTTTATTTTTTTGTTTGATTTCATCACAGATATATTTTAAGACTAAATGTTTTCAAATATAATTACCATTCACAAATATTACGTAAAATGATAATATTTTGCTAGGCAAAGTGACCATAGTGCTTTGCAAGCACGTTGAATTCTGCAAGGCTACACAATGAGGTTGGGAAGTCCGAAGGCCGATGCTCTATCCACTGAGCCAAACCGGTTTCGGCACCTCTACTCTTTTATTATTTTTATTTTTTTTGTTTGATTTCATCACAGATATTTTTTAAGACTAAATGTTTTCAAATATAATTACCATTCACAAATATTACGTAAAATGATAATATTTTGCTAGGCAAAGTGACCATAGTGCTTTGCAAGCACGTTGAATTCTGCAAGGCTACACAATGAGGTTGGGAGCATCAGCAATCTTGACTAGGAAAGAACATAGCTGAGTGAACCCTCCCCCCAAGAGGCCTCTTAGTAACTTGACCAAAGTCCAGAGTCTGGCTTTCACTTTTCCCTCTACTCTTTATGTTGTTTTTCTTCTTGCCATTAGGACTGAACACAAATGTTTTTCTTCAGAGAGGCCTTCTCAACTGAGCTAACCTCCCTTCCTATCACTTAGTTCCATCTCCCTGTGTCATTTTATTCCTAGCTCTTAATGCAATCTGAATTGGCTTCATATATATATATGAAGTCATATATATACATATATATATAATTAGTTGTTATATTAGTTTTATGGGTTGCCATAATTAGTACCAAAGACTGGGTGGCTTAAACAACAGACATTACTTTTTCTGGTTTTATTGAGATGTACAGCATTATATAAGTTTAAGGTATACAATATAATGATTTGACTTAAATATATCATCAACAGAAATTAATTTTTTCACAGTTCTTGAGGCTGGATGTCCAAGATCAAGGTGTGGACAGGTTTGGTTTCTTCTGAGGCCTCTTTTCTTGGCTTGTAGTTGGCTGCCTCCTCACATGGCCATCCTACTATGCAAACATCCCTGCTATCTCTCTGTATGTTCTAATTTCTTCTTAGGAAGTCACCAGTCAGATTACAATGGGGCCCCACTCTAATGGCCCCATTTTTAACTTACTTCTGTAAAGGGTCCTCTCTCCAAATACAGTCCACATTCTGATAGGGTTAGGACTTCAACATTGAAATTTTGAGAGGAACACAATTATTTATTTGCTTCTTTTGCTTACCCATTTATATTTGTCTGCCCATACTAAAATTTCATTATCACAAGAGCAGGACTTTGTCTTTTGCTCACAGCCCTGATGCTACCACCATGTCATTTCAGGGGAAGTGCTAAGTGTTTGCATAAAGCAATGATCAGTCAGTGGTTTTGCATAATTTTTATTACCTTTTCCCAATCTATTCCATTTCTCTGAAAGATTTTTATCTCCTAAACTGCACTTATTAATAGATTCTAATTTATTAATAGTTTTTATTAAATAGATTCTCCCATGAGATAGTTAATGTCATCACCTTCTAGTCCAAATATAATAAATCTGACATTTGAGTCCCATGAGCAGCTCATCAGTCATAAATATACAATTTCTATTAACCTTTTTAAAGTGTTGAAAGTATCTCAAGGAGTTCTTCCTCCTCTCTGCCCCATCACCATCTTTTCAGATCCCTGGCATGAAGAAACCCAAGCTGGAAACCTCCTGGATTAACCCTTATGTATTTTGCCACTCCAAGTCTCTCAGATTTTATGAGGCACTAGAAAATGTTGGCTGAACAAGACCTCAAAATGTCACCTTTCTCTCAGGACCATATTTTTCTTTACTTGTCTGTGTGGGTCAAGTGAATTCCAGACCCACCACCAGTCAGGTTAGTTGAGATGAAAGCAAAGGCTGAAAGGAAACTATCTGCTTTAGCTAGATAATCCATGGGGAATTGTCCATTAAGAATGATCTGTTCCAAATGTAGGTCCCTTGATGTGAAAGCTTTGTCATATCTTACAGTTAACAAAAAATTTTTACAGAATGAAAACAAACATACCCATGGTACTATCAATAAAGGGTAAAGAGGGAGCCAGGTTAAAGACAAACCAACCCACTAAAGCATGGGTTTCACCAGGCAGCTGTTCTGAGAACCACAGCACACTCCTCAAAATAAAGGTACCGACGATTGATAATCAAGAATTATAATTTTACACTTAGCCTCATAAGAATCATTGCAAATTCAATTTCTTCGTAAACTGGAGACTTCACATATTTGATTTGCCACAGGAACTAGGACAAAATAGCACATGCACATGTGAAAAGAACACGCACAATCTCAAGTATAATTGGGGTTTAAATACAGTATTTGGAAGGAAAAAACACCTCCAATGACAGCAAAACCCTCCCCCAAATAGTTTTATAATTGTTTTATATATTCCAAAGGAATCAACTTATTCAGAGTAAACTGGTCTGTTAATTTAATGGCCATATGGTATCAGCTCCAAAGAACCTCCAGGTTGGGGGTAAAGCTCATTCAAGCTTCCAGCACTCACCCTTCACTTTGTCTAACGTGCCTCCTGAAAGAAAATTTGAATTTAAAATTTGACAAGTACATCTTTAAAAAATGAGCTTTGCGCCACGTGCTTCCATCCTAACAGGATGAAACTTGCAAGAAAAAGAAGAATAAAAAGTCACAAGACCCGTTCAGGCCACCAAGAATTTCATAGCATCAGGACATGTACTTAAGCTTATCATCGTTTTATACCAATAATGTTAGTGGTGTGAGTTGCTTTTAAATAAATGGTAAATTTTTATTTTTATTTATTTTACTATTTCATGATGCAGAGCTACCTGTAATTATATTTGCACAGAAAGTAGGAACACCCTTCCAAGAATAAGACAAACCCAAGAGTGGATTTGATGAGAAAATTATACCTTTAAAAGAAAGTAAACTCTAGGACCAGCATTTTAAGCCAATACTTATTTCTAGGTTTCTAAAGTTACTTATCTGTTTTTGCTATTTTGGAAAGAAAAGTGTATATGCATGAGCTAAGAAGGGTGACACTTATGTTCTATCTAACTCATGAGCTCTTTTCTGCCTCTGTAATCTTGGACATAATATAACCTCATGAGTTGTCTTAAAGATTGCATAAAGCAAAGTATAGAAAGCCCTATGATGCCTAACACACGGAAGTCACCAGAAAATTCCATATTCTTTGCCCCTGGTGCTACTTGATTAAAGCCATACGCAGTCTGAAAACTTACAAGAGCTTCACAAATCCATTCATGTCCATGATTTTGTAATTGCTGAATCCCCCTTGGGAAAGTTAGCTAAACAGCCCAGGAATAATTTACAAATGCAAAAGTTGAGTGCTAGGAGGACATAGAAAGGGTCAAGGACACTTGCCCTGGACTCCTCCTCGGGAAGAAGCAGGAACCCATCAGGGGGGTGCTGCCATCCTCTGCCTCTTGCCCTGGGCATGGCATCTGTGTTGACTGGTCCTGTTTTTCCATTCACTTACTGTTTGGCAAACTCTATGTCTGGGTGTACTGCCTCTGTCTCTTCCATTTCTCTTCCGTTTATGTTTGACCTGTATTCTATGTAGCACGTCAAAGTATTTTGGATGAAGTGTGTTCTGAGCTCCCTAGGATTTAGGGAAAAGACAACTTTGCTGAAAAAATCATGAAAAATGGAAATTGCTGGGGATCACCATTCAAATCTTCAGACTACCACCTGTATGTTGAGAAAATCAAGTACATCTTTGTTCAAATTTCTGGAGTGTTTTTGAAGTTTTACAAAATAAAGCATTTGGGGTAAATCCCTCATCTTAGATTCTCTTTGATTAGGAAGTAACCTATTTTCTCAACTTTGAAGCTGGTTTAGAACTCATCTGTGTTTTCATTTTCACACTCAATCTGAGTATTTGTGTTTAAAGATAGATGGCAAGACAAAAATTCCACTAAACGAAATTGTGAAATGTTCTCTGGGACTTTACCAGATGTAATAAGATTACTGTACTTTCTCTTCCACAGGATCTTGATCTCACAGAAACACGTATATTCCTACATTAATGTCACTTGGGCATAAGATCAGGGATGGAAAAGTGACAGAGGAAAAATAAACAGTAGGAAACATACAGAGGAACACGTCACAAAATCTTAGCCACAAAGACAAAATAGAAAATCCCTCCCCACATATCCATAGAATTTTGAAACCACCAGAGGGGCTCATATCCAGGAGCTAGTTAACAGTTGTGTCTACAAGTCAGAAACATGAAAATCCCCACTGGCTCTATTTTCCTGGCTTACCCAAGACAATTAGAGGAATCTTGCAAAGCAATATTTTCCCAACAGAGAATGCTAGGAGACTCCTAAAAGATGCAGAGTCCAGCTCTGGAGCCTTCCCAGTTTCTTCAGTTTAACAACTCAGCATTTATTGAGCAACTACTATGTACTGGACTCTGATAACATGCCAGGTAAGGTTAAGATTTTAGACATTTGTGCATGAAACGTCCTTTAAGTGAGAAGAACCTGGAACCATCTGTCCCCTAGCTCTTCACTAGGCTGACTCCCTTTTTTCACTCAGGTCTCAGCTCAAATGCCTTCTTTTCCAATACTTCTCTAACCATTCATTCTAGAGCTGCCTCCAGCCCCCTGCCCCTTCACTTTTTATTTTATTACTCCATTTTAGTTTTATTTCCTTTAAAGATTTATGACAATGTAAAATGATCTTGTATATTCATTTCTTTAATTGTGGAGTTTATGTGCCATCTTCCCAACGAAAATACAAGCTACACGAGAGCTGGGCCTTTCCTGTCTTATCTGTGCACTCACCAGGTGTCTGACACAGAGTATGCAAATGGAGGCAAAAGCAGAGTATATATCTACCAAAGAAGTATCATTCCAATGATACACATGGCTGTTCCCATGTCCACTGGTCCCTCTGAAGCTGACACTATGATTGTTTGGGTGGGGTCACCGACTACTTTGGGAGGACACGAGTTTCTAAGGATCAGTAGCACTAGCCAGGTGATGACTCAGGAAAAAGAGACACCAGGTGGGAGGACAAGCTCATACAAAGGCATGGATGCCAGAAAGAACTTACCAAATTCTCAGGTTTGCAAGTTTTTTGTTGTAACTAAAGCAAGCATTTAAGGGTGAAAACAGGTTAAAAAAATAAGTGAGAGAAGGCACAGGTCAAATACCAAGTGAGACAAACTAAAGTATTGGGGGTATAATTGAGAGATTTTTAAGCAAGGAGACAAAAAATATACTGGTGATGATCAATCAGTGGCTTCTGAGTGAGTGAAACCTAGGTCCAAGTCCCAGTTCCACTACTTACAAGCTATATGACCTGCTACCTGTGCCATCTCTAAAACAGGCATAGAACCCACCACCTCACATGTTTGTTGTGATGCAAAATTATTGTGCCCTGTGCTAGACACATAAAAGTGTGCAATTGCTTTTAACTCTGATGATGATTAGAACAACGTGATTCATTTATACATCTTAGAAAGAGTCTTCTAGAAACAGTGCAGAATAGATGTAATAAGCTTTCAGATTTCATGACCTGAAAAACATTTTTTAAACTTTATTCAGGTAGAGTTAATGCATAATAAACTGCTAATTTAAAGTATACAGTTTGATACAAAAAAAATTAAGAATATTTGGAGACAAATATAGAAGGCTAATTTGTAAAAAAGAAAAAATATTGATGATGACCTACTATCAACTGCTTCAAAAGCAATTATTTTAACACCATAAAAGCAGGAAGAACATTCTCTCCAAAGGGTGAACATTTACATTGGGGGAGAAATTGCTTTATGAAAATTCAGAACATTATTTTTAACACTTTTTCATAGATCTCTGAGAACTCATCGTGCACTGGTGTGTTGGAACCTCTGATATTCGGATTTTATTATGGAGTATGAGCCTAGATGTGGGGAGGCTAACTGGGTGGCAGTTGGTTCCAGGAAAACTTGTGAAGAGATGAACTAAGGTTGTAGGAATGGGGGCAGAAATGTGGGTGATGGTTTAAAAAAACACTAAGAGGGTAGAATCAGTAGGGCTTGGGTATTGAGTGAGGGATTAGGGAAAAGTCAAGGATAGGTCATGGGGAGAAGGAGGCACAACATGGGAGGGGAGGAGGTTTGGTGGAGAAGCACGTGGTGCTTTGGTTGGTAATGAGTTAACTTTGGAGTTGCTGTGAGACATTCCAGAAGAGAGGTCTAACAGGACTGCTGGGATGGATGGAGCTGGAGTCCTGGGAAGCAGTCTATATTTGAGATATAAAAGTGAACACCATCAGTTCAGTAGGGCATTTGAAGCCACTGGAGTAGAGGGTGTGTAGAGCAGAGAGGAGAGCAAAGGTGAGAGAAAGAAGAGCCATTGGTATTCTTTATTCCCTTCCCTCCAGGGAATTTTAATGAGCAGTCAGGCAGAGAAGCACTGTTGGAGGGAGCAGGTAAGATATTAAACTTTGTTAGGAACACCTCATGTTTATAGAGGGATTTAGAGGTTACAAAGTTCTTTTGCATATATAGTTTTTTATTAAATGTTTTCAATCATCCCCTGAGATAGAAAGTATACCTAGGTAAGGAAACAGGATAAAATCAATAATTAAGAATCAGATGTAGTATAGAAGCTAGTGAAAAAGATGGAAAGGAAGCAAAGAGGTAGTTGGAAAACTTGGAAAGAGAGATATTGTAGAAGCAGTTTTTTAAAAAATATAATGATAGTGAGCATTTCTAGAGTGACATGTCTATTAGGCATTGTGCTAAGTGTTTTGCAACTATTTCATTAGGCCCTGACAACAACTCCATGGAGAAGTTACTATTATTAACCATATTTTACACTTGAGATGCTCCCAATTTACACAGATTAAGTAAACTTGCTCACAATGCTATGAGTGGTGGAGTTGGAATCCAATCCCATGAGGTCTGACTCCAGACCTATCCAAGAGCAAGAGAGTGGCCAGTAGTGCCAAGGACTCTGAGAATTGATCGAGGATGACCAGGCTTAAAATGTGTCCATGGCATTTGGCAGTTAAAAATCTTAGCTTAAGAGTTTGAGTGAAGTGTGAGGGACAGAGTGGGTAAGGCTTCCCTATCCACTCATCCATGTGTGGTTGGGATAATTGTGCATCGCACAACTCCAATTATGACAGGAGTCACTCCTCTGGAGCTGTGAGGTATACAACCAGCACAGCCTTATGCAGAGTCCTGAGTGGAGGTTAAATGGATTTTATGGGACATGGTCCCCTATACTTTAAAGAAGCTGATGTTGAGGGAGAAACAAGACGGGGTAAGAGATAGAAAAGAGCACTGAGAAATGAGCCCGTATTTTTGTTTGTTGTTTTAAAATATGGGAGTGATTTGACATATTTTCATAATAAAGAGAAATTTGCCTGGGGTCATCCCAGCTTTTCTGAGGAATTATTTATTTTTTATTTTTTTGTTAATCCTCGCCTGATGATATTTTTCCATTGATTTTTTAGGGAGAGTGGAAGAGAGAGGAAAACATTGATGTGAGAGAGATACACCACTTGGATGCCTCCTACAGGAGCCCCAACCAGGCCCAGGCTGGGGAGGAGCCTGTAACCAAGGTATGTGCTCTTGACCAGAAAGGAACCGGGGACCCTTTGGTCCATAGGCCAACACTCTATCCATTAGGCAACACTGGCTAGGGCTGAGGAATTATTTATAGTGCTCCTTTTCCTTTGACTTTTCCTGGTTAGGACGGCATATTATATGGTCACCCTAAATAGAAGAACTTCGGGACAGGAGAGGCAGAAGAAGTAAGAGAGAGAAGGACAGTGTTTGTTGCAACAAGGTTCTGAGACAGAAGGAGTGGCTCCTAGGCAGGTAAGAGAGCTGAATCTTGGAAGGAGGTTGCTAGGGCTTCCCCTAAAGCAGGAGGGTGATGAGATAAAAATAAGTGTGGAGGCTAATGAGTTAGGGACTGGATACAAATTTGTGAGATATCTTACTTGACTCCTTTTTTGGCCGGTATGGCTCAGTTGGTTGGAGTGCTGTCCCATATACCAGAAGGTGGCAGGTTCAATTCCAGGTCAGGGCACATACCCAGGTTATTCCTTTTCTCTGTGAAGTAAGAGGCCATGAGGTCACAGTTTAGAGTTCAAATTCCATGTTCAATTCACTTTACGTTATTAGCCATGAGGCGAACAACCTTTTCATAAATTCTACAACCTTTGCATAAACATGGTTCCTTTGGTCTCCATAAAAAAGGCAGAAGAATGGAGAAAGATTTGAGCTGAGCATAAACAAATAGCTGAAAACACATGCCTGAAGAGAAGCTGGTTTAGTCCTGTCACTATCACATATGAAAATGTTAGCATAGCAGGAAAATAGTGTGAGACAGACCTACACAAGTAACAGGCGAAGCATCCACAACTGTATCCCACTTCATTATGATAATTATAATAGTAGCTTATTATTGAGAGCTTATTTTGTGCAAGAAAGAGTTTTGTTTTAAATGTGTATATTTTAGTGTAATATTCTAAATATACTCAACTTTTCTGAGGTTTTTTTTTATGAGAAAATTGAGTAAGTCATCCAGTTTTACTCATATAGTAATTTAAATCCAGGGCCCACATTCATAACTAATATGGTATTCCCCTCCCCTTCTCTTTCACTAGAATCTGTTGATTTAAGTTCATTTCAGGTTTTCTCTTTTAAGTCAAAGTTTGTCATTGTGATAAATTAATCATGTCTGAGTCCCCCCACAAAAGATGATACAGTAATCTGATCTGAAAGCTCCTAGCATGGTGGACTAGATGCCCAGGCAAACAGAGCAGTTGGCTCTCTTCCTGCTGTTCCCCTTACGAGACTGTTAGGCAGCTCCCCTGTGAAATCTCTAACAGGCATGCTGGAGAAGGCAACAGCTAACTGGATTATTCAGTTTAGGGAACAAGGCCATGAAATTCAACCATATAGGCAGTTGCCCAATAAGGCCTGGCTTAAGTACTGAATCAGCATCAACAGAAGCCACTCTCCAACTGTGGTGACTTCCCTGTCAATGTGAAACATTGCAAGGCTTCAAGAGCAAGCACAAGGTTTTGGAGAAATCTCTCCTTGATTCCTTATTCGGCTCTTAAATGTTAATATAATGCATAATATGTTTATTGATAAACAGTAAAGTTAGTCCCTTGGTGAATAGAAAAACACAATTTGAACAATGTGAAGTAATGATGGATCAATCAATCAATAAAAAAAACTAGTATAAAAATGACTATGGTGAAGGTTATTAAGGTTGAAGAAACAGAATTTATAGTTCATGCCACAAGATTAGTGTTAAGGAGAATTCTTTTGCCTCCACTTATATAATGCTTATATAATTGTGTGTGGGTTTTTTTTATTTAATTGGGTTGAATTTTATTACTCTGGGTATTCAAATTTTTTTTCTTTCATTGACTAACCCTATTATGGTGAGACAATAAAAACCAAGAATATTGATTGTGTTTTAGGATATCAATTTGATAATACAATATATACAGTGGGGCCTTGATTTATGAGTTTAATTCGTTCTGAGACCGAGCTTGTTAAGGAGCTCGTTAACTCAAATTACTCTATCAACTCAATGCAAAAAATCGGCGGAGAGACAGCTGGTATCTCAAAAAACTCGTTAATCGGAACACTCGTAAGTCAAAGCCCCACTGTATATTTATTTGGGAGATTTGTCATTTTTAAGATAAAATTATGTAATAATTCAACAATTTCATAAAGCCAGTAGGAATAATTCTGTCTTTTTGTTTCTTAGAACATTTTAGATGCAACTCATTCTCATGTACACTTGAAAATTACAGAGAAAAGTGGCTGTTTCTGAAGAAGTTTCTATTTCCTCATTTGTTCAAAAAGAGGGAGATGACATCATGTGTAAATTCCTTCCAGCTTGAGCATTGGCTGATTCAAAAGTGTCAGCAAAAGTGGGGTCAGGTCATGAAGGAAGGCATTATGGGATGCCAGCAAGAGGCAAACACAAAAGTTATTACTTTCCTGATGGCCTATCAATTTAAATTGCACAACGTCCATTGTTGAATATTTGCACACACAAAAATTGCTTAAAACTTGTTACCATTAAAAATATAACTCTTATTTTTTTCAAAAATGAACTCCTTTTCACATAAAAATAGTTTTCTTTTCCATTCCTTAATTTAGTCATGGGAAAACAAATGTGCGAAGCCTTGAATATCATTTTTGTGCTCATGAAACACACTTCTAGATCTGAACATAATAATGAAAGATAATTCCTGACTTTACAGAATCACAGAACTGGGAAAAACTTTAAAAGATTCATCTCTATAATGCACTATTGGCAAGGTTTCTTGGGTGTTATTAATTCACTATGCTAAGCTTTGGGGATACAAAGACCCTTAAAACTCCATGGCCATGACAGCAAGTTTAGATTCTAGAATTTCTATATCATTGATATTACTTTTTACTTTAAAAATAAAAGAGAAAATACATACTGGGTTGAATATATTATGCAGTAGAGTGATTAATAGTCCTCCTTGGTTTTGTAGAAGTTTGTTGGTAGGAGAGGAGATAGTGGGACGAGCTCTGTATTAGGAGTCAGCTTGATCTCCTATTAAACTGGTAGCTGCCTGATCTGTAAAATGAATATTTGGGATTTGATCATCTCCAAGACCCCTGAAGCACTTTTAAATTATCTGAATCTAAGGTTGTACAGATGACAACTAACTCCCAAAATATAGACAAAATATACTGTTGGAATTCAGAGACCGTTTTCCATCCTTCTATCAAAACAAATCTTATCACAACATTCCCCAGTTTAAAACCTTTTAGTGGCTTCCATTTGCTGTCAGAGTAAATCCAAACTAATTTGCAAAACCTAAATTGCAAAGTCCTTAGTGATTGGCCTCTAGTTTCTCTCTCCTGACCTTTTCTTATCCTACTCCTGCCCCACTCCCATGCAGCATTCTGAATTTCAGCCACTTCCCCTCCCTGTACTCTTTCCCTCTAGTCTAGGTTTTGGCCCACCTGTTCTCTCTTCCTGACCATGCCATTGAATTGTGCACCTAAGAACATACAAGATAGTAAATTTTATATTATGCATATTTTACCATAATTTCAAAAATAAAAAATAAATTCACCCATTTAGCATGTTCAAGTCAATGGTTTTCAGTATATTTATAGAATTGTGCAACCATCATCAAAATCTAATTTTAGCCGAAACCGGTTTGGCTCAGTGGATAGAGCATCGGCCTGCGGACTGGGGGGTCCCAGGTTCGATTCCGGTCAAGGGCATGTACCTGGGTTGTGGGCACATCCCCGGTGGGAGATGTGCAGGAGGCAGCTGATCAATGTTTCTAACTCTCTATCTCTCTCTCCCTTCCTCTCTGTAAAAAATCAATAAAATATATTTTTTTAAAAAATCTAATTTTAGAATAATTTCATCCCTCCCCCTCAAACACACACTCACACACACACACACACAACACCCATATAGTCATAGTAGTCACTTGGGGGGAGATATTTGTAACAGGCCATGGTTGTCATGTGATAGTCTTCTGGGACTTGACACTCAGAGACTTAGAAGTGACTTTAGAGATTTAGTTCAACTCCTCAGATAAAAGAATGGAGGCTCAGGGAGGTTGTGTGTTGGCAAAGGTCACACAGCTGATTCGTAAGACCCAGGTCTTTTGATTTCCTGTGAAGTTGCTTTTCCTAATACAAAAATGCTGAGTCATTTGCTTCCTTTAGATTGATGCTGACAATAGATTAATGGGATTAAGAAGATGCTATTGGATTTAGAGATCAAAGGGAACCAAGATGGTGGGTAGTTAAATGCAGGTACCCAACACCTCCCACAACCACATCAAAATTACAACTAAAATACAGAAAACCATCATTCAGAACAGCCTGAATCTGGCTGAATAAAAGTCCTATAACTGGAGAAGTAAATAAAAAAGAACATTGAGACTGGTAGGAAGGGTGAAGGCATTGAACAGGCTGGACCGAAACCAGCCTGTAATGTTTTTATAATCAGGAGTGATTTCTTTGCTGCAGAGATCTTCCATGAGAAGCAAGGGGTCACAGCCACACACCAGATTCCCAGCCCAGTGTCCCAGAGCTGGGAAGAGTAACTTCATGCTGTAAAAAACAGTGGGGATTATGACTGAGTGACACAGAGGGTGCTAGAGACCCAGGCAGTTCCTCTTAAAGGGCCTGTGCACAAACTTACACAGTCTGCTTTCTCTGAGCTCCAGAGTCAGGCAGTGACTTTGGGGGATCCAGGACATACAGGAAGGGATTGGATTGTCTAGCATCAAGGCAGGAAATCGGGGACAGCTTTCTCCCAGATAGGAGTGCTCAAAGAAGTCATTGTTCCTATGCTGGGACCTCACCCATTGCACAGTTGACTGGAAGCCATATATGAGCTTCCATCAATGTGTCCCACACTGTCCCCTCCACCCTGGTGATTCCCTGAGATCCCATCCCATCTAATTTGCAGCCTCACCCTTTGCTGTTTGCAGTGGCTTTTACATATGAATGGCCTGTCCAGGCTCAGGTTTCAGACTTTGCTAAAATCACTCAAACGAGCAGCAGCTGGCATCAACATGCCCCAAACCTATCAAATAAAAGGCCCAAGACCTGGCACTAGCATCAGCCTGCCTTGCTTCACAACTGAGCCTCCCCTGGGCACTTCCAAGCCCAATATAAGTAGCAGCCATCTGCAGATCTCTCTGTAGATCCTGCCAGGTGGCCCCAGGCAGTGGCTGACTTTGCATCTTCCAGAAATCCCAGAGCCAGTGTACCAGTGGGCAGCTTCAGGCCATACTAGATTACAACTCTACACATCCACAAGCTACACACTCGAGGGTCAGACTCAGTGAGCACCACAGCTCCAATGAAGCAAATCCTGCTCCATAGGGATGTCTCCTACACAGCATGTGTGCAGCTATTTCACTGTAGTCACAGCTGATCCTCATAGCTAATTTGCCTGGAGTCAATTCCTCCCAGCAACACCAATAGCAATCAACTACATCAAGACTGTGCACACAACCCAGGTGACTGGGAAGCTGAGCCACTAGAGTCTAGACCAGGGATGGGCAAACTTTTTGACTCGAGGGCCACAATGGGTTCTTAAACTGGACCAGAGGGCTGGAACAAAAGCATGGATGGAGTGTTTGTGTGAACTAATATAAATTCAAAGTAAACATCATTACATAAAAGGGTACGGTCTTTTTTTTTTTTTTAGTTTTATTCATTTCAAACGGGCCAGATCCGGCCCGCAGGCCATAGTTTGGCCACGGCTGGTCTAGACCCTACAGGACACCTACTACACAAGGCCACTCTACCAATTCCAGGAGACATAGCAACTCTACCTAAGGCATAGAAACAAACACAGGGTAGCAGCCAAAATGAGGAGACAAAGAAACATGTCACAACTGAAAGAAATGAGTGCAAGCAATCTACTGGATACAGAGCTCAAAACAATGGTCATAAGGTTATTCAAGGGACTTAATGAGAGCTAAATTAAGTCATTAATTTATCTCTTAATTTATGACCAGATAAAATGGTCATAAGGCTATTCAAGGGACTTAGTGAGACTTTTGAGGATCTTAGTGTGAATTTCAAAGACATGAAAAAGGGTCAGAAATTAAGCATACACTAACTGAAATAAAGAATAATTTACAGGGAATCAACGGTAGAGTAGAGGATTATAAGAATCAAATCAATGATTTGGAATATGCAGAAGCAAAAACACACCCAATCAGTCCTAGCTGGTTTAGCTCAGTGGATAGAGCGTTGACCTGCAGACTGAAGGGTCCTGGGTTCAGTTCTGGTCAAGGGCACATGCCCAGCTTGTGGGCTCGATCCCCAGTGGAGGGCATGCAGGAGGCAGCTGATCAATGATTCTCTCTCATCATTGATGTTTCTATCTCTCCCTTCCCTTTGAAATCAATAAAAATATATTAAAAAGTAAAACACCCAATCAGAAGAGCAAAAAGAAAAAGAATCCAAAAATATGAAGGTAGTGTAAGGAGCCTCTGGGACAACTTTAAGTGTACCAACATTCGCATTATGTTGGTGCCAGAAGGAGAGGGGAGAGAGCAGGATATTGAAAACCTACTTGAAGAAATAATGACAGAAAATTTCCCCTACCTGGTGAAAGAAATAAACTTACAAGTCCAGGAAGCACAGAGAGTCCCAAACAAGTGGAACCCAAAGAGGCCCACACCAAGACAAATCACAATTAAAATGCCAACGTTTAAAAACAAAGAGAGAATCTTAAAAGCAGCACAAAGAAAGCAGTTAGTTACCTAAAAGGGAATGCCCATACAACTATCAGCTGATTTCTCAGCAGAAACTTTGCAGGCCAGAAGGGATTGGCAAGAAATATTCAAAGTGATGAATAGCAAGGACCTACAACCAAGATTACTCAATCCAGAAAAGCTATCTATAATAATAAAAGCATAATATGCAAATTGACCGAAAGGCCGAACAGTGAAATGACCATCTGAATGACCACGCTATTACACCCACTGGCGCCAGGCCAGCCAAGGTGGTGTGATGTGATTGGTTGGGGACCCCACCATCACCCCATGATTGCCCCACAGCGGGAGGCCCAGGCCACTGACCGGCAGGCTGTGATGAGTGGGCAGGGCCTCCCTCTGTAGAGCGCGATCAATTGCCCCAATGAGGGAGGCCCAGGCTACCCAGCAGCAGCACTGTGGCAGGTAGGAGGGGCCTCCCTCTTTGGGGTGACCCATCGCGGAGCCCCGGTGTGGGCAGGGGCTCCCAGACTGTGAGAGGGTACAGGCCGGGCTGAGGTTCCCCCCCCCCAGTGCACAAATTTTGTGCACTGGGCCTCTAGTCATTTATAATTGAAGGCCAGATAAAGCCCTTCGCAGACAAGAAAAAGCTAAAGAAGTTCATCACCACCAAATCAGTATTATATGAAATGTTAAAGGGTATTCTTCAAGAAGAGGAAAAAAAGAAGAAAAAAAGTTTAAAAATATGAACAATAAAATGGCAATAAATACATATCTATCAACAATTGAATCTAAAAATAAAAATAAATAGATAAGAAATGTAATGAACAATATAAACTGATAGATAAAATAGAATCAGAGTCATGGAAACTTGGAACAGACTGACAAATCTCAGAAGGAAGGGAGATCTAGAGGAGATTAACCAATGATCTTATATGCATATATGCATTACCTAATGACACAGACAATATGGTGGTGAAGGCCTGGGGTAGGGTGGGAACTGGGTAGAGAGGGGCAATGTGGGGAATAAAAGGGGACATCTGTAATACTCTCAACAATAAAGATTTAAAAAAGAAAGAAGATGCTACTCTTCCCTGCTGTGGACAACTGTGCTCTTTCTGCAGCCTCCTGGCTCACCCATTTGAGTCTGGAGGCAGAGAGTAAAGATAAGAGAATCTACATTGTGTTCAGTAATGCTCTCATGCCCTAATTCAGTGAATGAATAGTTACAATAAGTTTTACTGAGAAAAATGTCTCAGCCATTTTATAAGAGTGATTGGAAACACAGCTAGGTACAGTGACTTTACTTTTGAAAAATGTGGTCTCTTCTAGTAGTGCACAGGTAGCTGGCAGCAAACAGCAACATCTTGTTGGAAATGTCAAGGTCTTGGGCTCCCTTGGAGGTTGTTACACCGTGCTGCCGAGTGGCCCTTGGAAAGCCACAAAAGAGGTGTGAATTGAAGCTTGCATAAGTCCTGCCATGTTATGCTCCTTGCCTTCCTACTTACAGTAGCATGGAGGCCCAACAAACCTCGGCCAGGGCAGTCATTGGATGAAAGTTGGTGTGAGGGGTAGGTTGGGGACTAACTTTGCAAGCAAGAGCCTTCTAACTGTGTTCCAATATTCTTTCTGAACTCATTGGTCAATGGAAGCATTTTCAACTGTCCTTATTTCTGGAGGACTGGGAAGGGGGCTCTTTGCTTGCTAAACATGGTGAATGAGGAACCAAGTACCAAGGCCATGGAAAGTCATGCAGCTAGAGACTCAGAAATGTTTAGACAAAGTCCTGAAGCCTAATTGTGGTGTGATTGGGTCTTTATTTCCTCTGTCCTTTGGTTTCTCTGGGTATTTGCTCTATCCTCTAGCCTGGTTACCAACCTAACTCACCATAGAATGAGGTAGGCTGGAGGAGTACTTGGAACTTACCAGGCTACTTAAGAGGCAGGCACTCTACATGTCCTGTGAGTTTCTATCCTGATGAGACAAACCTGATTGGTTGCTATGGGGAATGACAAGCTGTCAGACAGTGAGTTCCCTGTGCACAGTGCCTGGATTATCCATTTTTAAACTCCTGATGCCTAGCAGTGCCTGGCACAGTTGTTTGCTGAATGAAGGAGTAGAAACACTTCATACCAAATGATGCATTATTACTTACAAAGTAATCTATTTTCCCAGCATGAACTCATTCTACTTTAAAAGTGGAAGGTAGGCAAGACTGTCTTACAGATGAGATCACATAGCTATAGGTTGGAGAGGTGGCTTTCAGACTCTAAGTCTGCTGGCATTTTTACACATGTGTGTTATTGAGACTGACCTTCCTAAAATATGCGGCCAAAGCACTAAGAGAGATATGAATATGGATTCAGAGAGACATTTGTGTTTTCTGCATTTTGTTCCTAAATCTGGGGTAGACATATTCTTCATGTGTCTCTTGACTAATGGTATTATTTGGTGCTATTTGTTAATCACTGCAGGTATATAGGTTTTCAATTACATTTTGAGTTAAATAGAATTTAGAGGCTGGCCTGGTAAACTAGTGAATCCTCGCTTAGTCTGTAGTAGCTATTTCCTGATGTAGCTTTGGCACTATTCACTATTACAGTTTTTGGTAATTTCAATTAATTAGATTGTAGATCTATGGCCCTGGGTCTTCAAGAAACACATGTTCAAACATTTTCCCTGCTTAATAAGATCCATGTTCCTGTTGAACTTGTAGGGCCGCATTGGAAATCAATGATTGCCTCTGATCTTCCAAATGTAATGTTGAGACTCAGGAAATCACTACACAAAATGCTTTCAGATTGCAGGATGTGGAGAGCTCTCTGTCATTAAAACAAATGATTCTGCTTAGAAGTAAACCATATTTTAAATCTGTATGTATATTGTACATGAGGGAACTTCTCTGTACAGAATTATCTCTCCCCGCACCCCACGCCCACCCCCCCCCCCCCCCCCCCCCGCCCCCCACAATAATTCTCCAGGTCACACCTAACTTCTGGGTCACAGCTTGGCAAAAGCTAGCTTTCCTTTCCTAGCAACTGTTACTAGGAGGGGCGTGGCTTCGAAGTCGGGCGAGGGGGACTACCCTTCCCGTGATGCTCCAGGGTGGCCTCCGTCGTGACGCACTCGGTGTCCGCGAGGGGGACGGGGGCGGCGGCCGCTAGTGGGGGGCGAGCTCCCGGAGTCCCCGACTCGCGTTCAGGCAGCTGCAGCCGCCATGTTGGCTTGAGGGGCGATGACAGGAGGTGGCTGCGGCGTCTGGCACTGAGAAGTGGAAGTGAGACAAAGCTCTGAGAGGAAGCCGTTCCGGACTGAGGAGAGGGAGGACCGGCCTCTTCCGGGGACCGGCTGCAGTCGGTGTCGCGGGACCTCGCGAGGCCGGGGAGGGGAGGGGAGGCCGGTGAGG
>NW_005369552.1:2284915-2297535 GCF_000412655.1 Myotis brandtii | reverse complement strand
CCGTTTCCCCCGCCGGCCACTCAGCGCTCACGCGTCCATGTGTAGCCGCATAGTTATCTGTGTACCTCCCGCCGGGGCATTTTGCTGCTTCATGAGGACTGGACTCGGGCGCGCGTGTGAATCACTGCCGGCCCACGAAGGAGGAAGGCGCATTTAACCCCCTCCCACCGCTCCATGCCCGTGTGTCACTCGGCTCCGTCCACCTGGCGCGGCCGGTCCTGGGGCCACTGCTGACGACGACCCGGCTGCTCCCTCCCGAGTGCCCTGCGCTCCGGCCACTCGGCTCCTGGGATCGCTCCTCCGCGCACAACCTCGGCCAGGCCGCGACTTTGGCTCCCACATCACTTAGTTTTTGGAAAGCACATCACGAACTCATCGAGATCGTTAACGTTGATTTCTGTGGCTTGAAGACCTCTGCACCTTTTTGTTTGTTGTGTGTTTTTTGTATTTTTTCCGTGAACGTCTGGCTGTTTATCAAGTGGCAAGATGTCCAGTAATGTCCCGGCGGATATGGTGAGTGAAGGCTAAGTTACGACACACTTTGATTTAATTGTGGTTTCCAGTCTTATTTAATCAGAAAGGATGCAGAGGTGGGGCGAGTTTGCAGGGGCCTGTTGAGAAGCCGTCGTGCTGGGAGATTTGGAGAAGTTGGAGGTTCTGGTTTCCCCCTTTTAGCCAGTAGTGCTTTGAGGATGGGGTTTCTCACTTGGTTGCGTTTTTTCAAATCACCCAAGGCAATGGAGAAGTCGGGAAAATGTGGCGAGGTAGCTTTAAGGGGAGAAGATCCCTTTGCTAGAAGCCTCTGAACAGTGTATCTTGTATCTTAATGCTTCGGAAAACGTCGGTGACAGTGGGCAGAGCCGAGGGCGGGCGTCCCCACCAGACACCGAGGTTGGCAGGGAAACGGAGTCTGTGACACTGACGAGCTCCTGAAGGCACTAGGTGCAAACTTGGTCTGGGCGAGAACAGTGTCGTGTATCTATCTCCTCAAGACAAAGTCCACGAGAATTTGCAGTGACTTTTTTGAAGTGTCTAGGTGAACAAGCATGGCAACAAATATTAAGATGTTTGGGGATTTTCACAAATCTAGGCTCACCGTATATTGGGACTTTTAATGAATATTACAGGACTTTTAGTACCAAATATTTGGTAGCACCTATTCCATCATTGGACTTTTAAACGCTAATAAAACACATTATTGAGCCTTGACCCTTGACTGTTGAGAACTCGAAACAAAAAGTATTCTTTGATGTTGCTTTTCTTTTTGTTTATAAACGTTAAGGTTGTGAGTTTGTTGACCGACGGTAGTTAGCCGTGTAGACTTACCGTGCTGGAGGTGGGTTTGTGTGTGACATTACATTTTGCAGTCCTAGGGGCAAACATAATGCAGTTAACAAGAAGATGGATAATCTTGTTTATAAAAGAATTGCTGTTAACATAGTTACATTCCATTTGAGTGTTCATGTATTCCAGCCAAAAAGTAAAATTGAACTTTGTTGATTACATTTTAAAATCTCAGATGTTTCTATAGGAGCAAACTTCAGTTACAGATTTTAAAATAATTAAAAAAGTTAAGTGACCCTAAGTGGTGTATTTTGACCTTGGTTTAAAGACATTTTGCTTATGTTGGATTTCCATTTAACGTGCTATTTAAATGTGAAGGAACCACAACATTCTGTGTTTTGGGTGGCCATGCAGCAACCTTACACTCTCCTTCCTGAGTTTTAAAACCCTTGCTTTATCCTTTTGGTTTTCTCTTTCCTCCTGGTGTGCACACAGAAGAATAGTCTTCTACCCACTTAAGGAGATAACGAAATGGTTTCCTCTACCCCCCTCTAGAAGTTGCCTGGAGAGGTCTCTAGACTGAGCTGGGAAATGCTGTTTCTTGTTTGGTAGGTGCTTGGGCTCATCACCTCCAGCAAAAATTTGATCTCCATAAGGCCACCATTTTATATCATCCTGCACCCTGCAAGATATGTGCACTATTGTAGCAGAGAGTTAGAATGAAATAGATTTGTGTCATTAAAACAGTACCATCACTTTCTTTAGTCCCAGTGATGAAGAAAAGCTGAAATGTGCATAGCATCAATCACAAATTGAAATGATTTGGGAAATACTGTTTCCATGTCAGAGGGAAGGTTTGGAAGCTAATGTTTGTTTGGATCACGGGACTGAGAAATAGTGGCAAGGTTTTTATTAATAGCTGCAATTATAAAATGTAATTATTTCTGTTCTAGACCTTATTTTAAGGCCTTAATGATTCTGTGGTGCTTTGAGATCCTTTGATTAAAGGTGATATGCAAGGGCACAGCAAAATTATATAATAAACATAATATCTTGATGCTGTTTCAGAGTGTATCTAAGGTACAGCTCAGATGAGATTGTTCTGCGTATTTTTTATGTCTTGTTTTCTAGCTGTTGAACTTGTTGAAGGTCCATAGATTTCCCCCCTATGTTAAAGCCTTTTAAGCCTTTATTTGCTATTACTTAGAATTTTTATTTAAGAAATACCTTCATTTGATATGCTCCTAGAATTCTTGACTTTTTGAAATATAACATGGTAAATACTGGTTAGAAGTTGTTGATTAAGTGCTTCGTATTTTTAAGCTCTTCATAGCAGTAATGGCAGTTAATTTGTGCTTTTATTCATGACTTAAAGTGAGAACAATTTTACCACTGTGAAAAGCCTCAGCCTTCCCACCCCCACCTCTTTCTACAATCTGACATTTTCCTTGCAGCATAACTCTAAATTGATCAGGATATGTGTTCTTGCAAGTATGAATACATACATTTTTGCTAGGTGCAGTAAAATTTTCACGTTTCTAAGTGCTGACAGCTAGTATGTGCTACTTAGAAAAAATGTTGCGCTCTTTTCCATGATAATGGTGCTTGTCAGTTGTACAGGAAAATCCTATTTGGGAGATGAGGTGGTCCTGTAAGGTTACAACCCTGCCATGTTTTCATTAGAGATAATTTATTCTTGAGCTACAGTAATTGCTAAATCAATTGATGTTTTTGGAAAGTCTTATGGCAATGATTGTGATTCACTTTAAAATAGATTTTTAGCATCTTTTTTGTTTTGTAAATATAACTCACATTATAAAATTTATTTTTAAACATTCAGTAAATTTTTGTGTTTACCGTAAGGATTCTCTTTTTATAATTCAAATTTAGCAAGTTGAGTTTTTGGAAGGGGAGTAGCACCCGTAGGGAATGGATTTGCTGTACTCTTTTAAAAAAATAATTTGCAGTTGATGCCTTTCCTATTAAAATTCTGTAAATATGTTCTATAAATAATTTGCATGTATTTACATAAAATATTGGCTTTTTTTTTGCTAAGAGTGATTGAGTTTGAACTGAGATTTACTTCCAGCATAATAACTTGTGAAAAAAATCTGAGAATATCTGAACAGAATATTATAATACATTGTATATAAGTGATTCACTGCCTTTATTTTATTTTTTTTTTCAGCCAAATCATAGGTCATGATGGGACAATATTCATTGTTTATAATTGTAGCATGAATGATGTTAATGACTGTAGGTTTTCTGAAAGAGAATGTTTACTCTATTTGTTAGTAATAAGGCCTAAGGCTAGGTAGATAGGTAGTACTTTTATTTTCTGGATAAGGAGAGTTATTAATAAATTGTATTTATCAAAGTATTATATAAAACATTTGAGTTACTATTTAGAGCTTTGGACTTAAAATTGTACTTGATGATATCTATAAAATTGAAACTCTACCTGAGAGAAATTGACAATTAGTGTGAGAATAACGGCAAAGCAATTTTGGTATTTGAAACATTTTAGGTGATAAATTAGTTTAAAAGCCCTGTGTCTTTTTGAACTGTTAATGTAGAAATTGTAGCAGATGTAAACATTTTAGTCTGGGGTTAAATGAGGTAATGATAATTTGAATTTTTTCAGTACTTAATGAATTTATTGTAATGTTATATCTCTTCCATTTGTGGGAGAAATAAATATTGGAGCCCTCTGGTGGACAGGAAATTACTAAAATTAATTTCTTTTCAAAGTGAACTTTTATCACGTTTCCAACTTAAAGTAGAATGACAGGTATAAAGTATATTAGGGGAAAAGGCCATGCTAGGAAAAGGTCCAGAGAATAGAAAATGGTTAACTTTGACAAAAGAGTATATTAAGATCTAGTGCCCCAAATTTTCAGCTTACAGCTCCTTTTAATTTTTCTTTCTCTTGCTAGAGTGTTTATTTTAAGACTAAGTTGAGAGGGTTTATGAATGAACCTAAAGGGTACCAGTTCTATATTTAAGTGTGTGACAGTGAACAAACAGCTTAATAAATTATGAGTCTCTAATGGAAACTTTCTCTAAATTGTTTTACTCAAATTGTCTTATATTTGGTGTTCTGAATTATTTGTTTTTATTAAAGCAAGTAGCAAATTATTTCCCTCAGCTTTCAATGCCCTTTCTGGCTCTGAATCCTCCAGTTCATGTCCCTTTCCTGTGAAAATAGTTTTAGTTCATCTTTTCTTCCTGTAAAACATTTTCTATCAGTATATTTGAGATTCTTTTATGATGCCAAATTTATATGGATATGTATCTTATATTTATATCTCTTGTACTTTCTAATGCAAAATAGACATTTAAAAACTGGTTGAGTGATTTCTTGACTCATGAAGCATTACTCTTTTTGTTACCTATGGAAAAAGTAGATTTGTTTGTTCCATACTACAACTACTACTACTACTACTATTACTACTACTACTGCTAATGGTGTTAAATATGAAGTCTATGATGTTTGCTTCTATTACTACTTTGAATATTAAAAAAATATTTTAATATTAAGGTTTGAAGTTATTTAAATTAGTGGATAACGTACTAATGGCTCCACTGGTTTTCATAATTGGAACAGTAAATGTATTTTAGGAGACTGAAGTATGTGCTTCTTAAATATGCTTTTTAAAAATTCCTTTCATTCTTGGGTAAAATGGAAAGAGACTATAGAATTCATGGTAACTGGAATCTCTGGGTGAGAGATTCTGAATCAGTAAATTTTTGAATATATGAAGGTTGTTTTTGGAAATATCCCAATCTAATAATTTTGAATGACTGTCCTGTTAATCCTAATATGTATGCATAATTTAACTTACATTTGATGACTTAGAGCCATTATTTGAATATCATTGATTCAATTCAATTATTTTTCATTGAGTACTTCTCTGTATAATGAAGTATCATTCTATAAACTATAACTGTTCATACCCTCTGCACCTAATATAAGTTGTGAAGCTTTGTGCTTCTTCACTAGTTCAATAATTTACTAAGTTCAATGAGGAAAGACAACTGAGATATGAAAATTAAAATATTAGAACTTCTGTTTGTTTAATTTTTACTCCCCAAAGGGGGAAGAACTGAGCTTTTATATGAATTTGGATTGGCTCTAAGACTACTTTAGGTTCACATCCAGGTGATTACAATGGCTGGATGTGGTTTGTTGATGAAAGATGTGGGAATTCTGTAATATAGAGATCAACAGCACCATGAGCTTCTCCAAGTTCTTGCAGTTTTTCTTTTATATTATATTAGAGGCCTAATGCACAAAATTTGTGCAAGAGTAGGCCGTCTTTCACCTGGCTACCGGCACCGGCTTCCCTCTGGCACCTGGGACCCAGGCTTCCTTCCGGCTACCGACAGGTACCCAGGACCCGGGCTTCCTTCTGGCCGCCAGCAGGAACCCGGGACCCGGGCTTCCCTTGCAGCCCCAGCTTCATCTGGAAGGTCGTCTGGAAGGACGTCCAGTCTAATTATCATATTACGCTTTTATTATTATTATTATAGATTATTATAGATTATACGACTGATGCACAGATTTGTGGACCCCACCAGTGCACGAATCCGTGACCCGGCCTCTAGTATGCATATAAGATCTTTGGTTAATCTCTTCCCACTGCCCCTCCCCCTCCCTCCTCCCTCTGAGATTCATCAGTCTGTTCCATGTTTCCATGCCTGTGCATTGAGTGTCTGCCCCCTGGTGGTCAGTGAGTGTCATAGTTTCTGGTCAAATGGTTGAATGGTCGCTTAGACTTTTATATATATAGATAGATTATATATATCTAGCTAGATAGATAGTTTATATCAGGGGTCCTCAAACTACGGCCCACGGGCCACATGCAAATACAAATATTGTATTTGTTCCCGTTTTGTTTTTTTACTTCAAAATAAGATATGTGCAGTGTGCATAGGAATTTGTTCATAGTTTTTTTTTAAAACTATAGTCCGGCCCTCCAACGGTCTGAGGGACAGTGAACTGGCCCCCTGTTTAAAAAGTTTGAGGACCCCTGGATTATATAGTTACTTTTTAAAATGCTTTTTAAAAGTATGTATACTTTATATTGAGATAAGAGCAGAGGTTCACTGTAAAAGTATTTAGAAGAGCTGTAGAACTCAAAACTGCATTATGTATTTTTATTTTACAAAAGTTTAATATTCTAGATGCCGATTTTTTTCATGATGACAAGAAGCTATCAATAGTATGCTACCTAGCAGATATTTTTCAGAAATCAAATACTAGGTTGTTTCTTCAAGGCAAAATTGACATTTTAACCAATAAATGAGAAAGTACCTTATTTTCAGAAGAAACTAATGTTATGGAGAGAACATTTTGAGAACATGTTTAGATATTTCCAGTATGTTGAAAAATTCTTCTTTATAGAGAATTTCAGTGGACTTTGAATCCATTTTTTTGAAACATAAAAAGCAACACATTTTGCTTAGTTTGCAAAAATATCTGACATCAAAAAAAAAATTTAATAACATTGACATCAGGTAACTGACTTTTAATAAAAGCTTGTGCATATTTGGTGATAGAATAGAAAAGTGATATAATTTAATAAACCAGTAAGCGACATATTCTTTTATATTGATTTATGCCTCTTAGTGAGCTAGGTTTTTCAGTTTTGACTATTTCAGCTCTTAAAATCAAGTGTCAAAATACATTGAACTTTGCAAATTGAGAAACCCAGATTTTAAAAAAACAGAAGCATATTCAATAACAGTGCTCTCACTTAACATATTAATAGTAATAGTATGTTTAGTGATTGCAAGATTAAAATAAATTAATATTTTGAATAGTTAATATATATATAATATACATAAATACGTGATTTATAAGTGAATATGCACATATCAGAGGTATATGCTCAAGTACTTTATAGTTGGGATTTTCAGTCATAAAATTGTTTTGAAGCCATTGCATAAGATAACAAAATTGCTGAGTATTTTAAGTTCTTGTGCTTGATAATTATAGTTTTTCTGTCTCCTGCCTTGTTGAGCAATTATATTTTTCTGTGGTCAGTATGCCTACTTATCCCTCTCTATTAACAGTTGCTGACTCTTATTTACTCTTGGTGTGGAAACCAGATTTTCAAAGTTTATTAGAATAAAGTGTGTTAAAACTGAGGAAATGGTGTCTGAATAGAATTTTCAGGAGACAACCTATGCAGAGTATATGATCGTTATTTCACGGACAACCAAGAGATCTGTTTACTTGAGGGGCTTATTTTTTGGCATTTAGCATGTTTTGCACAGATGTAGATTCTTGTTAGTGACAAACTATATAGATGATTAAAAAATAAAATTACATGTATAACTTTATTTTATACTCATAGGGCAGAGAAGCTAATAGTGGTTCTGTACTTGGTATTCACCAGGCAGATGCTTGCCATTTTACATGATAACATTTCATCTAATCCTCACAGTGATCCTGGGGAAATACAGTTGGTATATAGATAAAACTGCTACTGCCCACTAGATGAAGACGACCAGGAATGCATCTGTAGTGGAACACGTTAGGTTTGTTGATTTGCTGCAGCAAGGAAGAGCACATACCTGAGGAACCCTTAGTAGTTTCAGGAAGAGGGATTGAACAAGTTTTTGGTAACATTTGGGCAGTGCAAGATGATTCTAGTTAGAGACCAGGGTAAGTAGAGACTAACTTTGGATGGAATGCTGTCACCCATGAAGTGGAAGGACGTTAGTGATTAGATGTCTTAGCCATCTTTGTTTAAGAGACAGGAGAAATGAAAGGGTTTTGGGGGAGATCTTTAGTCATTTTGGAGCTGTAGCATGGCCCTGAGAGAAGTTGTTATCTATGGTCTTCTGTTGGCCTTATCTGTCTTTAAGAAGCATCACAGTGTGATTATCAGCAGAGATGATTTTTACTTTCTCAAAGCCTAGGTTCATAGAGGGCAAGGAGCTTCTTTGAGGTTATGTAGCTGGTAAAACGTAGAGCTAGGATAAGAATTTGGATCTGATGGCAATAGTGATAAACATATTAAGCCCTTATCCCCTGCCATACATGAGCAAATCTTGCTAAATCCTTCAGGCACACTTTCCTAAGCAGAATACCTCAGATTCCTTCCCAAGACCTTATGTTCTATGCAGTCACTGCTGATTGCTCTGAGCTAGCATGGTCCAGTAGAGATAACACTTACTTAAATATGTTTGCAAACTACTATATATATACTCTCTGGATTGGAATGATTTTAATGAAGGTAGATTGTTTTATTGCTAAAATTAAAAGGAGTTTTCTTTATAGTCTTTGGAACTTTGAGTTCTCTTGTGTGTCTCATATATACTAACCACTTTGAATGCAGAAACTATATTGTTTTATATATGTAAAACTGATAGATAAGCAACAATTTAGTGTTTTTAGGGTATTTTGTTTTTGTCTTTATACTATAACTGCTTATGTATGATGCAAATTTTCTATTGATTTGTTTAAATCTATTTATGGTATAAATAAAATACATACATGGGCAATTTTCTATGACTAGATTTTGAGAAGGAAATGTTCTTTCCACTAAAGAAACTTGTCCAAGTTAGGCATTATATTTTTGTGAACTTACATTAAGATGGCAATTCATCGTGTCTAGACAAAATGGTCTCTCATGATACATGTTTAATTTTCTTTACTTTCAAATAAAATTAGTGCCTTTGCCTTAGAAATATTCCTGCTTTTGTATCCTGCGTCTTTCATTTAGTCATATATCATGACAGCTACCATACCTATAATTACAGAACCACATGATTTTGAACGGATTCTGATAGATATACATAAATTGTTTAGCTGATTCCGTAGTCATGGACATTTAAGAGCTACTATAAACAACGAAATAATGCATATTTTAAAACATATCTCTATACTTATTGGATAATTTTCTTAGGATGAAATTCTTAAGAATATAGTTCCTGTGTGTTGGATATGTGTTAAAAATTTAGTGGGTTGGAGAAGATACATATTTACTAATTTCAAAGTATCCTTGAATTTCTGGATAAACCTCACTTCATTATGCATTATCTTCTTTATATGCTAGATTATATTTCATTTACAATGTTTGCAATTTTCATGAACAAGATTGACTAGTAATTTTAATTTCTTGTAAAGTCTGACAGATTTAGGCATCAGGGTTATGCTGACTTCATAAAATAAGCTGGAAGATGTATTTTTACTCTCTGGAAGAGTTTGTGAAGATCGATTTTATTTCATCCATAAATGTTTGGAAGGACTCGCTAGTGAAGCCACTGGAGTTTTCTTGGGGAATATTGATTCAATTTCTTTATTACATATAGGACTATTCACATTTTCTATTACTGTCAGTTTTGACAAGTTTTGATTTCAAGGAATTTGCCCATTTTATCTAAATTTTCTTATTTGGCTTAAAATTTTTCACAATATTTTTATTATCCTTTTGATATTTGTAATAGTATCTGCTTTGTAAAATCTGTTTGTTGGTAATTTTGTGCTTTCTGCTTATCAGTCAGTTTTTTAAAGCCAACTTTTAGATTTAAATTTTAAAAAATATTTCTATTGGGTACTGCTTTTACCTTTATTTCTTCTGGTTGTTGTTTTTTCTAATTGTTATTTTCAAGTTTCTTGAGATGGGTACTCAAATCACTAATGCTCAGTCTTCTTTTTTTCATGTATGCATTTAAGTCTGATATTTCCATATAAATGCAACTTTAGCTGGATCTCACAAGTCTGATGTATTTTTATTTATCACTCAATTCAAAATATTTTTAAAATTCCACTGTGATTTCTTCTTTGACCCATGTGTTATGTAGAAATAGTGTAATGTACAATATCTATAAGCATTTGGGGATTTTTTTTTAGCTGTATTTTTGTTGTTGATATTCAGTTTAATTGTACTGTGGTCTTAGGATTATTTTTTCCATGATTCCAATTGTGAGTAACTTGTTGTTATTTGCTTTATAGTTAATTTTAGAAAATTGAGTGTGGTGTGCTTAATATTTAAATCAAATTTGTTAATTATGTTCAAAGTCTTATTTTGGGGGGTTTGTAATCAATTTAGAGAGGTGTGTTAAAATCTCCAACTGTGTGAGGATTTTTCTCTATGTTCTTTTAGTTACCTCTAATTTTGCCTCATATATTTTGAGGCTAAGTTAATGGCTGCAAATAAATTTCCGATTATTGTTCAGCATCTATTGATTGAATCATTTTCTTTTGTGCTTAATTTAATCTCGTGTTATTTTGTACAGTAACATACTGTATAGGCTTGTGGCCTAGGAGTAATAGGCTACAACATATGGCCTAGGTGTGCAGTAGACTATGCCATACAGGTTTGTGTAAGTGCACTCTGTGATGTTCACATGGTACGAAATAATATAATGACACATTTCTCAGTACCTGTCCTGTGGTTAAAGAGGCACCTGATTGTACTGTGAGCTTATGCGTGGCTTTTATTGTAATTCTGCATGGCGTTTGTAGAGTGTCTTGAATCTGTGGTTTGCTATCTTTTGTCACTTTGGGAATTTTCTAAGCTGGTATTCTTTAAATATTGTTTCTATTTAAATTCCTTTCCTTCTGGGACTACAGTTACATGTATGTTAGGTCATTTCACAGTTTCCACCCTCCCTTCCCCCACTATGTATCAGATTTGATATTTTTCACTGATCTACCTTCAAGTTCACTTATGTCTTTTCTGTCCAATATCCAGGTATACCCAATTATTGAGTTCTTAAGTTTGGATTTTGTATTTTCAGTCTTAAAATTTATACAGATTCAAGTTCTCATGATGTTTTCATCTACTTTTTTTGGTTATATTAATCATTGTTGTAATATTCTTGTCTGATGACTGTAATATCTAGATCATCCAATAGCCTGTTTCAGTTGTCTGGGTTTTCGATCATTATATCTTTTTTTGTAGAATGCCTGGTAATGTTTTATTAACATTGTGATGAAAAATTATAGAGGATCAAAATGATATTATCTTTCTCCCGATAGGATTTCATATTTTCTGTCAGGGCAGTTAAAAAAACATGGATCACTTTGATTCATCAGTGATTGATATGACATGATGCGGAATTCAGGGCAATCAAGAAATTCAGATAGACTCACTCCTAGTGCGTAATGCTTATGAGATTTCACTTGAAAGTTTGGAGTATTTACTAAGATTTGTCTTTTTTGGCAGGCCCTGAATTCCAAGTAGTGTGAAGCTGATAAAAGCTGTGCTTAGCTTTTTTAGCCTCTTTGCAGCATCTTTTCATTGAGTTTTTCTGTTTGTCAGTTCTGTTGTCTATGATTCAGCATATTCCTTCTGGAAGGGCAAAAACTGAGCAGAATATAGGGCTCATTCTTTTATCTGGGAGCCTCAATTTCTGGCTACTGTGGTAGTACATAATTCCAATTTTTGTCTTCCTTACCCAGTGAAACTGATACCAGGGCCTGGATGTTATTTTCTGTGTGGCTCTGTGCCCTGTACTGGTAATTGGCAGGTACCTCGAGGGGAAAAAGTAGGGATCTTCTCAATGTGTTCCCTTCTCTAGGAGCTCTTGACCCCTAATGTCCTGGCACTCTTAATTGCTCTCTCCATATCTCAGATAACAGGATTTTTTGTTTATTAGTTTTGTATTTTATTTCTCACTTTCATAGTTGTTTTCAGTGGGAAATTTGGTCTTATACCGCTATTCTGTCATAGCTTGACCCAATTACCCTTTCTTTTTGTATAGCTAAAATTAATTAAATAATTAACCTTGGCACCATCAGCCAAACAGTTTGCTTAAGTTAGACATCTAGGAGTCATCCTTGATTCCTGTCTTTCCCTCATCCCCCAAATTCAATCCATTTCAAAATATATCTGGAATCCATCAACTTTTCTTTATTTTCATACTACCACCCTGTTGCGAGCCATCTCTCTCACCTGGACTGCTGTATTGATCTTAGGACTAGTTCTTCCACTTCTGTTCACATTCCCCTGTAATACATTTTCCAGAAATAGCTTGAGTGATCTTTATGAGACATAAATTGAATTATCTTTTCCTCTGAAAAACAGGAAATTTCAGGTTCCCATCCTATATAATAAAAGCCTAATATGCTAAGTGTCTGGTCGTCCGTTCAGTCAATCAAAGTGTAATATGCTAATGATATGCTAAGGCTGCTCAACCACTTGCTATGAGGTGCACTGACCACCAGGGGCCAGATGCTCCGACCCATAGGTTAGCTTGCTGCTGGGGTCCAGCCGATCAGCACTGAGCGAGACGGGCCAGACATGCCCTGGAGCCCTCCCGCAGTCCCTCCCCAGCTGGCCAACTTCCTGCATCCCTCTCCGGCCACTATCATGGGT
>NW_005369552.1:2266498-2284607 GCF_000412655.1 Myotis brandtii | reverse complement strand
GTGCACGTACACTGGGCCTCTAGTTGAAAAATAAATTCTCGTGGCATAAGATCACAGATCCTTAACAAGGCCCGGCAGAGTCCTACAACATCTGGCTCCTGTGTGTCTTTATGATCTTACCTCATTGGCTTAATATGTTTCTATTATACTGGTTCCTCTCAGTTCCGCACATAAGCCAAAAGCTCTTCACATAGCTGGGGTGAGCTTTAGCATGTATCATCATTGTTTTGCCTAAAACAGTGGTTGGCAAACCGCGGCTCGCGAGCCACATGCGGCTCTTTGGCCCCTTGAGTGTGGCTCTTCCACAAAATACCACGTGCGGGCGCTCCCCTACAGTGCGGTTGAAACTTCATGGCCCATGCTCAGAAGTCAGTTTTCGGCCTGGGTGAGTCTATTTTGAAGAAGTGGCATTAGAAGAAGTGGGGGTATGTTCGCTAAGGTCGACCCCTCAGATTGAGGACAGTTTTAGCAAAGACCAGCTTAGGAGTACCCTAATTAAGTTAATAACAATGTACCTACCTATATAGTTTAAGTTTAAAAAATTTGGCTCTCAAAAGAAATTTCAATTGTTGTACTGTTGATATTTGGCTCTGTTGACTAATGAGTTTGCCGACCACTGGCCTAAAACACTTACCAGTATACTTCGTGTCTGTGTGTGTGTGTGTGTGTGTGTGTGTGTGTGTGGTATTGTGTTTTACATTTAGGTCTAGGGCTCATTTTGAGTTAATTTTTGTGACACTTCCACACCCTCATATCAGTGCTTTCTTAGGTTTTTCTGTCCACAGAAACACTTTTTTAATATATTTTTTTTATTGATTTCAGAGAGGAAGGGAGAGAGAGAAGTAGATAGAAACATCAATAATGAGAGAGAACCATTGATTGGCTGCCTCCTGCACGCCCCCTATTGGGGATAGAGCCTGCAACCTGGAATCGAACCAGGGACCCTTTAGTCCGCAGGCTGATGCTCTATCCACTAAGCCAAACCGGCCAGGACAGAAACACTTTTCCTGACCACATCTAAAGTTGAATTTTCTCTCTCACTTGGTTTCTATCTCAGGTCCTTACTGGCTTTCTCCATAGCACTTGTCACACTTCGTAATTCATTTGTTTGTCTTTCCAGTAGGCCATATATTCTGAGAATAGGTATGTGTCTTTTTCACTTGCTACTATAGCCAGCATCTGGAATGGCACCTTTTGTGTAGTAGGTAGTTTCTTCATGAATATTTGTGGATTAAAGGAGTAAATGACTGTGATAAATGCTCTTCCAAACTTATTACTTAAAATATATTTAATCCCCCCTAAAATATCTAAGAACAAGTCTATCAGGTAGGTAGGTGGTAGTGTTAGCAGCATTTGATTAATAAGGAAAATGAGGCATAATCATTGTGTTCTTGGATATTTTTATTTTTCTAACTTTTTGGCCATTCTTTACCTTTTTTATGTCATATCCTTTTCCTATATCACTATATCTTAAAACTAATGGCTATGATTATACTAATATTCCAGTATTTCAATTTTAGCTACTTGCCTTTGCTTAACATTTAATAATAGCCAAAATGTCAGAAAAGAAATTAGAAATTTGGAAAATCGAGAAAGTGTTGATACTTAAAGTGGTATATTTGTGGTGTGTCTATCAAGTATTGTGAATGATGTTTCAAGCTATAAAATTCTCTCATTACTTTGTAACTGTAAATAGACTGTTACAATTAATTAGGTATATTTGAATATATTATATGTATAAAATACATATTTTAAGAAAACTTTGAGCCTTTTTTACTTAAAAGACTGTTTAGTTATACAGATTTTTAGTTTTGGCACTCAAAATAATCAGTAGAATTTCCATGTTAGATATTTTATATACTATAGAGTCTACATGTGATAATCCTGCTCTTTTTATTTCTTTGCATTATTCATTCAATCAAATCAAGTATTGGTTGAACACATGCTATATGCCAGGCACTGTTTTAGGCTCTGGTGTGCAGTGGTGAATAAAACGAAACAAAGTACATAAGTAAAATGTATAGTATGTTAGCTATTGATAAGTACTATAGATAAGAATAAAGTAGGAGAGGGTTGGAGAGTACTAAGAGAGTATGCCTGTGTTGTCCAATTTTAAATAGTGTGATCAAGGGAGAGCTCACTAAGATGTTGACATTTGTACAGAGAGGTCTGAAGGAGACGGGGAACAAGCCATCCAGATATCTTGGGGAATCCCCTTACGGACAAAAGGATTATTGCCTCTTGATTTCTTGGTTCCTTTACAGTTTCTCTTGCTGTTTCTTCTAACAGTCCTTCCCTTAAATTTTTGTATTTCTCGAGGGTTTTTGTTTTCTGCCCTTCTTTGTGATCTAAGTGGTCATTATTTTATTCAGTAATGTGTGCAACAAACATTTATTAGATACCGTTGTGCCAGATACTCGAAATCGCACGGCGCCGCCTACCCAAGAGTTGTTGGTCCGGCCTTGCCTCGCTCCCCGGTCCCTGCATCAGCTGCAGCCGCTGCCGGTCTGGCCCTGCCTCCCTCTCTGGCCCTTGAAGCAGGCCGGGCCACTGCTAATCAGGCCCTCCCCCAGCGCAGGCCCTTGGAGGCCCCTGCCGACGCAACCTTGTGTGTAGTGCAGATGTAAGCTTATTATTATATCTTTTATTTTCAAATTTACCGGGTCCCGATTAATTAGCATATTTCTCTATTTTACATAGATAGATAGATAGATGCATGTAGATATAGGTAGTCATCAGCCTTTTAAAAAAACTTTTCAGATCTTATTCTACATGACATAGAAAGATGTAATCAAGTTTATAGAATTCTTTTTTTTAAAGTATGGTTTTATTGATTTTTTTCTTGAGAGAGAGAGAAAGAGAGAGAAAGAAGGAAGGGAGGAAGGGAGGGAGGGAGGGAGGGAGGGAGGAAGGAAGGAAGGAAGGAAGGAAGGAAGGAAGGAAGGAAGGAAGGTCCTTTGGCTGGCTCCTGCACGCCTCCCACTGGGGACTGAGTCCGCAACCTATGCATGTGCCCTACCTGTGCATGTGCCCTGACCTGGAATCCTACCTGCGACCTTTTGGTGCATGGGATGATCCTTAATCCACTGAGTCACGTCAGTTGTGCTAGAATCCTCTTTTTAAAAAAGCAAATACTCTTAAGAACCTGGGTGTCATCACTGACCTCTCTTTAACCCCCAGTAAGAATATGAAATTAGCCCTCAGGAAAGAAGAGAGGGCTAAAAATATAAATTAGTGTGGGCATTTAATTGAAGAAAAAATAATACCAATAGGAGATTACATTAATTCACCCAGAGAGAGGGAGGGCAGCCTAAAAGTACAGTGGAGAATTTTTTTTTTTTTGTGGGGGTTTTTTGTGTGTGTTTTTTCTCAGTGGAGAATTTTAAAAGTGACTAAAGGAACAGAATTACAGGAAAAGTAAAAAAAAAAAAAGTTTTATATCTTGAAAGCCATTCAAGGAGAAACTCAGGGAGGAGTGGTTGGGTAAAGCATACACTGAAGGGAGGTGAAGAATAAGGACTAAAGTCCATCTTGTGTAATCTGGTGAAGGCTGTATCTTAACTTGTCAAGTGTGGTCAAAACAGTGTTTTTGTTTCAATTCTCAGTTTTCTTTCATATTGAAGTGTTAGGCATAAAAGAATTAAGTATGTCTACTTTTTTTGAAGTTATTACTGTTTTGCAGTTTCTGTGCTCATATCTAACTTTTCTCAACCCTTTTTATTTGTTAAAATGTTTTGTTTTGCTCCTGTATATAATCTGGACAAGTATTAATAATATTTGCTTTTTGCTCTGAGATTGAGCCTTTTAAAATCATGCAGAAGTACAGGACCTAATAGGATTGTTGGTTCCATAGCAACCATTCAGTTCATGTTTTGGTGCAGGGTTTACTAAGAGATGTTGTTGTTTCTTGTTAAATTCTCTATATCCAGAGAAAGACATTTTACTAAAAAATTGGGACATCTTGCCTTTCAGAGGTGTTGTCAGAATTCCAGCTGGCACAGGAGGTAGCAAAAGGCTCTTTCATTTCCCAGAGTACTGTCTACCTTACTCTTTTGGGACTTAGGACAGACAGCCAAGAAAAATAAAAAGCTGGGAAGATATTTTTCTTAAATATTTTTATTATGAAGTAGAGGTGAGTTCACTATTAAGTTGTGTGTAGTGCAGATGTAAGCTTATTATTATATCTTTTATTTTCAAATTTGCCAATACATGAGTCATTTGTGAAATCTCATTTCTTAATTAGAACCACTAGATATACAGCTGAAGTCTTCCTGGACCAGTTTAAGCGGCCATCCCAGTTGGACAAAAGGGAGAGCAGTCTATCCTGAAATTGTAAAATTATTTTCTTGATTCCTAGGTGACTTGAAAAACTATATAAATTATAGTTACCTGTGAAGTACACCAAAGATAATCACAAGGACAAAAAGGAGATGTCCCAGAATAGGTACATCAGATAGTACTAGTACAAAGGCAAGAACAGTAATACCTTTTACTCTATTTGAAAACAGTCACAGATGTGGTCATTTATTATTAATTTTTGCTGAAGAGTTAAGTTTCTGAGATTGTCCTTATATTGTTAATCTTAGCATCTGATAGTTTTAAAAAATAAACTATGTAGATTAAGGAAGGGTAATCATAATAATGCAATATCAAGTAGGTTAATGTGATTGCCACTCAGCAGTGGGTGAGATGTAACTTATCTCTATAGTGAATTGAATGACATTTATCCTTTCTGTGATCTCTTGATATACTTGACCTTTTCTAAAGGAAGTGTTTATTTGGCTTGCCTCATTTTGCCCTTTCTTGGCCATAGTCTATGTATTTTATATATTTGTACTTAAATATAAACCTTTTTTATTGTTTTGTTCTAATTGTGTTACTGACTAGAAAAACAATAGGATTATTGTAAAATAGAAAACATTTTAAAACATATAATGCCATTTATAAAATTTTGTTACTTAGTATAAATGCTGTGAATGTTTTGTTCTCTTACCCTCTATCTAGACTTGGTGGGGGGAGTGTTTGTACAGTTGATGATTCATTTTGATATGTTCTAATTTGGGGAGGTTTTAAAGATCAAATTTAACTATGTGTAGGCAGTTTACATTCACTCATTAGAAACCTTTAAGTCTTTGAGTTTTTCCAAATAATAAAATAGGCTTCTTTTTAGCACATCTTATCTGTACAATTTTTCCTTTTTAAAATGCAGTTGCAGTGTTCTTTCTGGGGATTCTGTAGAGTCTAATATGGATGTGCCAGTGACAAAAAACATTTTGCTAATTTTAATTCATGAATCCCCCTAAAGTTAAAGCAAAATAAACATTTGCGCCCCCCCCCCCTCTCTCTCTCATTGTTGTTGTTAAATGATTTCCTTTTTGGTAGAAAGAACACATTTTATTTTAGAAAACTGCTCATGAAAAATCTATATAATTTGTAGTGCCCTAGTATTTTAATTCATTATTATAAGTAATTATCCAGGATTGGTTGCTGAAAACAACTGCTTTTATTAGATCAAATCTTCTAATTCCATGAATAGGTAGGTTAATTTTCTCCAGATATATGGAAGTATTGTTATAGCAATCTCCTTAGTTTATGCACTTATCTCACTCTTTTATTCATAGGCAGCTGTATTTCTTATGAACTCTGTAATTATGTTTTTTTAATCCCAGGATTTCTACTACATACTACAACCAAACAACTTTACTTAGCCTTTCTCTTCCATCTTACATTATTTCTCATTTTCTGTCCCAAAGCTAACTTACTAGTTTTACAGTTGGATTTAACTTATTTATTTATGTATTTACTTTTTATTTTATCAATTTACTTTTTATTTCACAGTTTGCATTCAGTATTAGTTTGAATTAGTTTCAGGTATACTACATAGTGGTTACATAGTCATATACTTCAAACAAAGTTTCCCCCCCCCCCCCCCCCATATTTCCAGTACCCACCTAACACAATACATAATTATTACAATCTTATTGACTATACTAGAGGCCCAGTGCACAAAAATTTGTGCACTGGCGGGGGGAGGGGGGGGTCCCTCAGCCCCACTTGTGCCCTCTCACAGTCTGGGACCCCTTGGGAGATAACCACCTGTGCTCCCCGGGTGGCAGATGGCAGGCCTGATCCCTAGGTGCTTGCCCTGCCTCCCCGGGTTGCGCACAGGGCAGGGCCAATTGGGGGGTTGGGGCGCCGCTCCTGGTCGCGAAAGGGCCAATCATGGGGTTGGGGTGCCCCCCCGGTCGCGCACAGGGCAGGGCCAATCATGGGGTTGGGGTGCCCCCCCGGTCGCGCACATGGCAGGGCCAATCATGGGGTTGGGGTGCCCCCCCGGTCGCGCACTCGGCGCCGACCAGGGGGTTGGGGTGCAAGAATAGGGCTTCCTCGGGCCAATTGTGCCTCCAAGCCCCGCCACCCAGAGCCACACATGGGGGTCCTGTCTGCCCAGGGCTGCACACGGGGGTCCCAGCTGGGGACGGGGCTTAGGCGGCACACAGGGGCCCAGATGGCAGCTCACGCTGGCACACCCTGCCTGCAGTATGCAAATTAGCCGTCATCTTTGTTGGTGGTTAATTTGCATATCGTGCTGATTAGCCAATGGGAGGCATAGCGAAGGTACGGTCAATTACCATGTTTGTCTGTTATTAGATAGGATTTCCTATGCCGTACTTTTCATCCCCATGACTGTTTTGTAACTACCAATCTGTACTTATCAATCTCTTTACTGTTTTTACCAATCGAGTCAACTCTTTTAGATTATAACATTGAATCACTTGGGTGGGATTTTGTAAGCATTGTTTTAACTTTTATGAAAAATTTCAGACAAACACAGAAGTGGAAAGAATAGTATAATGAAACCCCATGTACTCATGTCTCAAATTCAACAATTATCAGCTGATAATGTTTTATCTGTAATCTGCTGTACTTGCCCTTCCTGGATTATTTTTAATCAAATCCCAAATATTATATATGATATTTGATGTATATGTATGAGATATGTACCTCTTTAAAAATAACCATAATACTCATTACAATTTCAAAATTAACAGTAATTGCCTAATTTTATAAAACATACAGCTATAAAGCATATAAAGACAAATTTTTATGCTAACTTTTAGCAGTATGAAGACACTAAAAATTAACATTTCAAAATGTGTTTAGCATTAAAGTGTTTTTTGTCTTATGAATGTTGAGAAGTGGAGAAGTCATAGGAAATACAGTATTTTTTAGTTCTCTGTTTTTCTATCTTACCTCTAAAAGAAGTAAAAAATATTCTGACTTTGCTGTTCGAATTTACAAACTATTATACATTGGCTACTAATGTTGAATACAAGCACATTTGCAACTATGAAATAAGAACTTTTAAAATAAATAACACTATTTTTGAAAGGTTGAAAAAATTGTGTCAAGATTTAGAGATAGTTTTTGAATAGGGAAATATCATTCAGGAGATTGATTGGCTTTGATTTGGGAAATCACTAGGTTGCTGTCGTCCTCTTTTATTGGAAGGGAAAGGATAGCATCTCTATCTCTGGTCAAGTGACCTAGTTTGTTCTCTTTTTCCTTTGCTCTATAATAGATTAGTAGTTCTTTAAATAATTGATGTTAAGTGTCTCTGAATCCCTGTGGTTTGAAGGCTCGATAGATACTATTAACTTTCTTTTCCTGACTAAAAAGGATGTGTTAGTATTTTTGTTTCCTTAGTCACTCTAAATTTAGACTTTTTGATAATGAATTAGCAAGCTTGTGTGTTGACCTAGAGGTAAAATATGGCTGTTTTCTTATATTTAGCTTTATTTTTTGCTTCTCTTTTTTCACTTCTTGATACAATTAAGGGTTAATGGAGAGTTACAAATAAATGTTTGCAAACAGTTCAAACTATAAAGTTACTTTTTTATTGCTCTTGAACTGAATAAAAGCAAAAATTTTAAAAAATTCTCTGAATCAAGTTTCATTTGGAATCCTTGGTTTACAGAGAAAGTGTTTAATTCAGGCTGCCATTTTACTTAGCTGCCTACTCTTCCAATCTTTCAAAACTCTGGCCCAGTTCTGGATTAGAGCAGGGATTGGCCACATGCACAAGAACGTACATGCTTGTATTAGTGTACATGGGAGTTTGCACTTGAGTCTCCCTTTTAACAAATGATAATGATCTGTTGACTGGAGTTTCATTTTTTGGTGTGTTTTGTTTTTTTAATCTGTGATTACTTTCTGCTTTTAGAATTGGATCACAAGATTGACATTTAAAAAATAAAATACCTCAAGAACCCTGTCCTTTCTAATGCATTTAAGCTATCTTGTTTATGGCCCCTTTCCTGTTCCTTCCCAATCCATTCTCTCATTCCCATCAGTGCAGCTAGCCAGTTATATCATAACCCTGCACTCTCAATCTTCAAAGGTGGAGAGGGTCTAAAGCAATGATTAAAACATAAGAGCAAGGCTGGGTGGCTTAAATCAATATGTTTAAAAATTCAAGGTTTCTGCTGCTTCTACAGATTTGTCAAACAGGAGGCAAAGTAAACAGAGAAACAAATTTAGTTGTTACCTTTTATATTTTCATTTTAAACACTATAGCATCCTGAGCTATAGTAACTAGTAGCCTTTTCCCACATTGACATTAAAAATCTAAGACTCAAAAATGCTTTTGTTTCTTCTTTCCAGAATGAATAAAATATAGTCAATAAGAAATTAAAGTATTCACCTTCTACCCATGATTTCAAAGATTGAAGTAGCATTTTGCACTGTAGCTTAGACTTGAACAGTCAGTCCTCAGCACAATATGTTGGAAATAAAGAGGAAACAGCACAGCAGCATTGCTACAGTTTTGGTCTTGATCTTGAGGATTGTTACATGCAGCTAAGATCATGTGTGTTCCATATTTTGAATTGAGACATGATACAATTTAGGATAAATAAGCCCTAATTTAGCTAGTGGTTATCTGTATAGCAATCCCTGTTCCCTAAAGCATAGCCAAGACCAAGAAAATAACAGTCTCCAAACAGCAAAAATTCTTGTAACCAACTTGGTATACTTTATTCCTAGAAGATTTTCAGAATTCAACATTAACAGCATAGTTGCTCTTAATTTAGACACAATTTAAAACTGATTAACTCAGCCCATAATAAGAGATATGCTCCCTAAGTAGCCATAACTGGTAGCTTCTCTGATGAAAATTTCTTATTATTAGTTGGTTTCAAAACGTTCATAAAATAAAACTATACCAGTTGCTTAGGAACAGGAAATTTTTTCTCTTGATACCAAAGTTTGAGAGAAATTTCTTGCATAGACCTTTATTAGGAGATATCAAGTAATATATAATATAGTAGCTTTCTCCAAGTAAATATAATAGGGAGTTTTTAATGGTATAACTCCTAGTCACAATTGGGTAAAAAATGATTTTTTAAAGAACAGCACTGACCAATAGAAACACAGTGCAACAATATATATAATTTTAAATTTTTTATTAGCTACATTAAAAAAGTAAAAAAACAGGCGCAGTTAATTTTAATAATATATTTAACCCAACATATCAAAAATATTATCTCTAATTAATTATCGAATTATCTGTAATTAATATAAATGATTATGGTATTTTAAATGTTTTCATACCAAGTCTTTGAAATTGACTTACAGCACTTGTCAATTCAGATGTTAAATTTTTATCAGAAAAAGTCATAAAATATTTCATAACATTTACAGTCAAAAAGTAAATATATGGATCCAAATTCCAAACATACTTAGAATTTTCCAGTAACTGAATCTCACATATCAGATTTAAATTTAAATTAATTTCAAATGCTCAGTATCCACATATAACCAATAGCTACCACATTGAACAGTGCAGCTGGAGAATACTAGAGTAGAAAAAACTTACCCAGAAGTATACATCAAAATCGCCTGGGGCCTTGAACATATGTGCCCTTGGAAATGATTCAATAACTCGAGTGCTTCCTTGACATATGTATTTTGGAAAAGTTTCCCAGGTATATTCTGATTTACATTCTTAGTTAAGAATCACTGATCCTGAGAATTAGTTGCATATACTTAAAGTAATGTGACCAGGAGTTCCTGCAACTACATTTTTGGTAAAGGTTGTAGCAGCAGGAACATGGATTCAGGTATTCTGTGTTCCCAGCCTGAAAACTCTCAGAATTGGTTTTTTAAATGATTGTTTTATTGATTTTTTTAGGGGGAGAGAGAGAGAGAAAAAAAAAATCAATGCTATAGTGAAACATCTATCAGCTGCCTCTTGCATGCCCCCTACCAGGGACTGAGCCCAAAACCTGGGTATGTGCCCTCCAGCGGGAATCGAACTGGCACAGGACGACTGAGCCACACCAGCCAGGGCTAGAATTGAAATTTGAATTGGCTAAATACTGTGCCAGCTTGAAAGGGAGGGTTTACATGGAGAATAATATACAGGAGATGAAGAATAGGGAGTGACTGTTAAATGAATGGAGAGAATTGTGGAATTCAAGACATAATTCCTATGGTTCCCTGGGGAAAATCCTTGAGGGCCACAGGAATTAAGCTAGACCCTGTAAGATTAGATGGGAGAGCATTCCAAGGATGGAACTAGTATAATTTCAACCCATATTAGGGAAGACATTTTGAAATGAGATGCAAAGCCAGATTAACAGAGGAACTTTTGTTTACTCAAAGGGTAGCATGAAGGCACATGGATATTTGAGAGAAGGAAGGAATGCTTTTAGCTGGAGGAAAAACCCACCTTTAAAAAATAAAGGCGACTCTATTGATAGTGACTATCAATAAAGGCATTTATCTTATATAACAAGAAATCTGGAGAAAGCTATTCTGGGTCTGGTATAACAGCTTAATGATGTCAACAAGCTGCAAGGTTTTTTTTTCATTATTAGAGACTAGATTTTCATCTTTGTGCTTGTTGTCCTGTGGTTTCAAGATAGCTATGTGGTTATGAATATCACAGCCCGGTCAAAGGCAGAGGGCAAAGGATGGAGTGAAGGGTATAGCAGTGACAGCCCAACTACCATTTTCCTTCAGCTCTCTTATCAGCAAAGAGTAAAATTTCTTGGAAGACCCATCAGTCTTTCTTGTACCCCATTGTACAGAACTAAATCACATAGCCACTACTTGTTGCAGTGAGGTTTGCTATAGTTCTAATGTCTTCTTGTATTAAACATTGCTTCTTTTTTAAAAAAAAATATATTTCTTTATTAATTTCAGAGAGGAAAGAAGAGGGAGAGAGAGATAGAATGTCTTCATAACTTTATGTTTTTGACAGGCAATACCATGTACTTTTTTAGAAACCATGCAATAAATTGGTAGTTATTTTCCTAATTCCAAAATTCGTGCACTGGTAGGGTCCCTAGCAGCTGCCAGCTGCTGGCCGGGGGCTTCCCTCCTCCCTGCCACCTCTGGCCAGGGCCTTTCTCCCTTCCCCCAGCCACCTGCCGCCACTGCCGCTGGCCAGGGCCTTTCTCCCTTCCCCTGGCCAGCCCCACCCCTTGGTCGAACTCTCGGAAGAACTCCTGGTTGAGGGGACAATTTGCATACTACACTTTTATTATATAGGACTAGAGGTCCAATGCATGAAATTCATGCAAGAGTAGGCCTTCCTTCCCCCGGCTGCCGGCACCGGCTTCCCTCTGGCACTTGGCACCCAGGCTTCCCTCTGGCCGCTGCCAGGCATCTGGGATCCAGGCTTCCCTCGCAGCCCTGGCTTCGTCCATAAGCATGTCCAGTCTAATTAACATATTATGCTTTTATTATAGATTTTATAGATAGTAAGATCATGCTTTAAGTTTATTAATTGAGCAAATATATATTTAAGGTATAGAATGCATTGAGTATACATAGAGAAATAAGCAGTGTGTGGCACCATTTAATAAGTTTGCTACAAAGTTAATTTGCTAGCTTTACATTAAATATTTAATATTAAAAGTTGTAGCCCTACCGGTTTGGCTTAGTGGATAGAACATCGCCCTTGGACAGAAGGGTCCCGAGTTCTCTGACCATAGTCTTGTACCTTGGTTGTAGGCTCAATCCCCAGTAGGGGGCATGCAGGAGGTAGCTGTTCGATGTTTCTCTCTCATCGGTGTTTCTAACTCTCTATCCCTCGCCCTTCCTCTCTAAAATAAAAAAATATGTATATTTTAAAAAGTTGTATAAGGACTCTGGAACAGGTCATTAATTAAAGCTGCCTACACAGTGATTCCTTTTCTACCAGTTTTTTCTTTAGCAAACAGGCTTTCAGAATTCCATTATATATACCTGATACTTCCTGAAAGTACTATAAAAGCTATTTAATGAACATTTGTTAATGATAATTGTGATTTTGCCCACTACAAAGAATTCATAAAGTAGATTATAAATTGCATAATCCATTAAAATAAATAAATAATTCTTTTAAAAATTTAGAAAGTATAGAAAATATTTTTAAAGTTGCAGAAAAATCATCCATATTGTTCCCACCCAAAGATGACTAGTGTAAATATTTTGGTTTATTTGTTGCTAATCTTGCAAGTAGTAATGGTTAAAAGTAAATCTTGAATCAACTTTGCCATCTCTTCTTCAGGGTTCTTTAGATTTTTTTCCCCCCCCCAAACTACAAGCAAAGCTCATTATTGTTAGATCAAATACAGCCCTCAAGGAAGCAGTGGTGCAAATTTTCACTTGACACTATGTTCACAATTACTAAACTAATTCATACTTCAATGAACAACAATAAAATGTTACTATCACTACTGGAGGAAAAAAGAGCTCTAAAAATTAATAGAATTAATATGGCAAACTGGATGTAGAATTGTGCTTAAAAAAGTAATTAGGTAGAGAGGAGAGAGAGAAGGGGTAAAGGCAATGAGAATTGAAGTATGGAATACTAGATTCATAGAACTCAGAAGCAGTATAGGAAGCTAGACTAGCAAGCTAGATTCTTGTCCAGCTCTCCATTTTATTAGGGGCTGGGAGTCAGGCCATATCTATCTATATGTATAAAAGGCTAAGCATCCGTCCGACTGGTAGCTATGATGTGCAGTGACCACCAGGGGCAGACCTCAACACAGGAGCTGCCGAGCTGTAGTGACTTGGCAGTAGCGGTTCTTGGGTGATGCACCTAGAACCAGAGAAGAGGGAGCCCGATTCTGGGGTGCATCACCCAAGAGCTGCCCTCTCACAATCCGGGACCCCCTTGGGGGATGTCAGAGAGCAAGTTTCAGCCCGATCCTTGCAGGCCAGGCTGAGGGACCCCTCCTGCTGGAGGGACCCTGCTCATTCCGCCAACAACCTTTGAACCGTGGTGGCGCCCCAGGTGCAGCCGTCCGGGGAGGGACTGCGGGAGGTTGGCCCCAGGGCATGTCCAGCCCATCTTGCCCAGTCCCACCCCGCTGGCCATCTTCTAATTAATTTTCTTTCAATGTGCATGAATCCTTGCACCGGGGCACTAGTATTGTATAAAAGCCAGGATTAGGAGAATCCAAGGCTCCTGACTTCCAGTTTATTTGTTATTCTCCTATCCACAAAACAGCAAAAGTAGCCCTGACTTTATAGAAAATGAATTATATAAATGTTAACATTCATTATATGAAATTTGTGGTACCCATATTCTCTTTAACAGTTGAATCTCTGTGGAAAAGAAATGAGAATAGCAGAAACTTTCTAATTCAAAAACCTGAATTCAAATTCTGACCAGTTTCTTTTTGATAGCATTGATCTTTGTGATTTCATCATTTTAAGCAACACTACATATTAAGTGATATAATATGGTATATATTAAAAATTAATTGGGAAATACAGCCCCACAGTAGGGAAAAAAAAGGGTGATTATTGTAAGACCTGAAAACTGCTCCATTGATGCACAAGCTACTGAATAAACCATTACTAATTACAAAACAAAATAAAAGAATTATGAGTATGCAGATGTATCACTGGGTTAAGGAAGATGACAAAGCCAAGGCCAATGTATCTTTTCAGTCAATGGCCATGTGATATAAACAGAAGCAAATTTTGGAATAAACAAAATGTTTTTTAGTACAGTCAGTATTTAAGCTAAAGAACTCCTCACTTAGTATTCACAATGAAGAAAATATCTTGGTACAGTTTTAAAAGGTATTAGACTGGAGTCAATAAATATAGGGTACCCCCCCAAAAAATGTACACACACTTTGAATAATTATAAAGACAGTGCTTATTAAAATACATTTCATTTTCAAAATTGAGCTATCAGCTGTTAAAGTGTGTATACAGTTTTTTGGGACACCCTGTATATGGCACCCTTTTACCTTAGCTCTGGCCGCCCTACTCTTTGCTCATGACAGACCAGTTGTGGATAATTAACCACAACTAGAGTTCCCCAAGAACATTGTCTTTTTTAAATTTTTATATATATATATTATTGATTTTTTACAGGGAGGAAGGGAGAGGGATAGAGAGTTAGAAACATCGATGAGAGAGAAACATCGATCAGCTCCCTCCTGCAACCTCCCTACTGGGGATGTGCCCACAACCAATGTACATGCCCTTGACCAGAATCGAACCTGGGACCCTTGAGTCCGCAGGCCGACGCTCTATCCACTGAGCCAAACCAGTTGGCCAGAACATTGTCTTTGTGTTTCAACAGGTTAAAGAGCTTAATCCTGTGATTCTTAACCAAGATGATTTTGGCTCCTGGAGACCTATGGCCATGTCTGGGGATATTTTTTTATTGCCATGATTTGTTGAAGGGCAGGGTCCACTAGAGATGATATTATACATCTAACAATGCACAAAACAGCCCCCACAACAAAGAATTATCCAGTATGAAATATCAATCATGGTGAAGTTGAGAAACCCTATCTTAGCCTAAGATCTTGGACTCAGAAATAGTTAGATCTATATTCAATCTTTCAGTTCACTTGGCAAGATTTTCAATCTCAGTCTCAGTTTCCTCATCTGGAAAAAAAAAGATAATATCTGCTTTATATAATTTTAGTTCGTACAGTTTCTGACACACGGTATTGTTATTATCACTACCAACAATAACATCAAGCACATCAGAAATTATTAGAGTGGTAAAGTTTGATGAGTACTATAAGACTTACAGTTTTTCAATTTCTTTGCTAAATTCCCCTGTTTGAGCAGTAGTAATTCACATATACTTTGTGTAACAGCTGTGTTACAGCAGAGTGAGACCACTAGAAGTCTTTTGTTTTTCCATGTATTTTCTAATTATACAAGCTTCTGGCTACCTAATTCAGGTTCAAATGATCGAAATAATAAATGGTTTCAAGACTGAAAAATTTGTAGAATGGTTGCAGACACTCCCAGTACCTTGAGTCTTAGGATGAGGATTGTTTCTTCCTAAAGCTGTGTGCTGAGCTCTAGCCACTGCTCCTTGGGATCAGTTCTTCAGTAGTTGCTGGGCCTTGTTAGAGACTGTGGTTGATCTTGGGAATCATGGTGTTTTCTCTTTCTCTCCAATGGCCCCCAATGATTTTATTGATGCAATTAGGGAGGATGATCAGCTAGTTCAGTACTTGTACCATGCCTTCATTAAACATGTATATTGAGCCCGGCTGGTGTTGCTCAGTGGTTGAGCATCAGTCTATGAACCAGAAGGTCATGGTTCAATTCCCAGTCAGGGTACATCCCTGGTGTGGGGCATGCAGGAGGCAGCCGATCAGTGGTTCTCTCTCATCATTGATGTTTCTATCTCTCTCCCTTCCTCTCTGAAATCAATAAAAATATATTTTAAAAACACACACAAAACATATGTATAATGATGCTACCACAAATAAATACCCACTGTGAAAAACCAGCTAATGGTGAAAGAAAGCAAAAAGAAGTGAAGACATAGAAGGAGTACAAGATATTGTGATTCCTGCCCTTGAGGAGTATACTGTCTAATCAAGAAGATATAACTTACACATTTAACACTCAAAGGATTTATAGATCTAAATGTATGGCAGACCTATTAAGGTAGTAAATAATTGAGCAAGGTTAGGGAAAGGACAAATCAAAGATAACCATTTCATTTGATTGAAGCTAATTACTACTTACATATAAATATGAGACTTATGGCATTTTAAGGTCTTATAATTTACAGTAAATGTCCATACTTATTTTATTTGATCTTTGCAGTAGAATTAGAAGAGTAATAGTCTTTCTCCAGCACTAGCCTGGCCAGTGGACATAAATGTGTTAGGAGACCTTGAAGAAGAAGGGGTATTCACTTGATGTCTCTATAGAGACATTACACTCCTTTAATTCTAAAGTTCTGTTTGAACTCCTCAAGCATACTTTACTCACAAACTAAGCCTGTTTTCTTTACTGTTAGTATTACATTTCTTTCACAAGTTAGCAAAGCATGTAGAACACTTTTCTATCTCCTTTTTCTGATCTGAAGACATGTCGGGGTGTTTCTGTTGTTGTTTTTAAATCCTCACCCAAGGATATGTTTTTATTGATTTGAGAGGAAAGGACAGAAAAACATTGATTGGTTGCCTCCCCAGTGTGCCCGACCAGGGATCAAATCCACAACCTAGGTATGTGCCCTGCGCAGGAATTGAACCCACAGGGCATAATGCTCCAACCAACTGAGCCACCCTGGCAGGTCTGATGAAATATCTTTTATTTGGGAAGACAAAAACCAATAGAACACAGTTGCTAAAATATGGAGAATAAGAAAAATACATCACAAAGTGTTTTTCTTTATAGCCTGTTTGATAGGTTGTGTTTTTATAAGGTATTTATACTAATTAATTTATAAATAATTGATTTACAAATATATTAACTGTTTATTCCATGGCACTATAATTGAAATGTCAGTGGTTAAAGAAAAGAGACACTTAACAAACCATGTTCTCTTACATGACAGGTAGTCTCTGTCCTCAAATTTTTTCCTAACTCTTCCTATAATTTCCCTAAATGTAGAATATGAAACCCACCCTGAAGGGGCTGTGGCCAGTCTGAAAATGGCCCTCAGCCCCTCACCCAGGCTGGCCAGGCACCCCAGTGGGACCCCCACCCTGATCCGGGACACCCTTCAGGGCAAACCAGCCGGCCTCCACCCATGCACCAGGCCTCTATCCTATCTAATAAAAGACAAAAAGGGTAATTAACCGTACCTCCGCTACGCTTCCCATTGCCTAATCAGGGTGATATGCAAATTAACTGCCAACCAAGATGGTGGCCTGTAGCCACGTAGATGAAGCGAACATGAGGCTTGCTTGCTCCAGTGATGGAGGAAGCCAAGGTTCCCGGCCTGCCGTGGCCCGGCTCTGAGCCCGAAAGCAACAATGTTTCAATTATAGAAGCTAAACAAACCCCAGATACCTGCTTTCAGCCAGCCGTGGTCTCAGAGCTGGGAGGGCCAGTGACGGCAACAATGTTTCAATTATAGAAGGTAAATAAATCTCAGAATAAAAAAAAAAGAAAAAAAGGAGAGGATGGGAGCTTTAGTCGCTGGCCAGCCTGAAAATGGCCCTCAGCCCCTTACCCAGACTGGCCAGGCACACCAGTGGGGACCCCCACCCTAAAGGGGGTGTGGCCAGCCTGAAAACAGCCATCAGCCCCTCACCCAGGCTGGCCAGGCACCCCAGTGGGACCCCCACCCTGATCCGGGACACCCTTCAGGGCAAACCAGCCGGCCCCCACCCATGCACCAGGCCTCTATCCTATCTAATAAAAGACAAAAAGGGTAATTAACCGTACCTCCGCTACGCTTCCCATTGCCTAATCAGGGTGATATGCAAATTAACTGCCAACCAAGATGGTGGCCTGTAGCCACGTAGATGAAGCGAACATGAGGCTTGCTTGCTCCAGTGATGGAGGAAGCCAAGGTTCCCGGCCTGCCGTGGCCCGGCTCTGAGCCCGAAAGCAACAATGTTTCAATTATAGAAGCTAAACAAACCCCAGATACCTGCTTTCAGCCAGCCGTGGTCTCAGAGCTGGGAGGGCCAGTGACGGCAACAATGTTTCAATTATAGAAGGTAAATAAATCTCAGAATAAAAAAAAAAGAAAAAAAGGAGAGGATGGGAGCTTTAGTCGCTGGCCAGCCTGAAAATGGCCCTCAGCCCCTTACCCAGACTGGCCAGGCACACCAGTGGGGACCCCCACCCTAAAGGGGGTGTGGCCAGCCTGAAAACAGCC
>NW_005369552.1:2258170-2266367 GCF_000412655.1 Myotis brandtii | reverse complement strand
CTGCCTCCTCAGCAGCGCTAAGGATGTCCGACTGCAGCTTAGGTCTGCTCCCTGCTGGCAAGTGGGCATCCCCTGAGGGCTCCCGGGCTGCCAGAGGGATGTCTGACTGCCAGCTTAGGCCCAATCCCCCGGGGAGCGGGCCTAAGCCAGCAGGTGGTTATCCCCCGAGTGTTCCCAGACTGCGGGAGGGCACAGGCCGGGCTGAGGAACCTCCTCCCCCCATTGCACAAATTTTTGTGCACCGGGCCTCTAGTATAATTATAACTTTTTAAAAACTTTTCATTATAGAAAGTTTCAAGCACTCATTAAAGTAGAAAAGATAGTCTAAAAGACCCCTATGTACCTATCACTGTGCTTTAAAAATTAATGGCATATACTACTTATTTTTTTAAAATAAGGACATGTTCATTGATTTTTTAGAGAAAGAGAGAGAGAAAGAGAAAGATCAATTAGTTGCTTTAAGCATGCATCTTGACTAGGGCTAGTGATCGAACCCACAACCTAGGTATGTGTCCTGACTGAGAATCGATCCTTTGACCTTTTGATGTATGGGACAGTGCTCCAACCAACTGAACCATACCAGCCAGGCTATATCATTCTTAACTCTGTATCAGATAATTTTCTTATCTCCATTTCTTTTATCTCTTTTTCTGGAGAATTCTCTTGTTCTTTCATTTGTGGGTTGTTTCTTTGTCTCATTTTGGCTGTCTGTTTGGGTTTGTGACTATGTATTAGGTAGATCTGCTGTGCCTCTCAATTTCTAGTGCAGGACAGTGTCAATCGCTTTTTCTGTCTAATTAGATCAAAGCCTGTCTAAAAACTCAAAGCCTCCAGACACTGCCTCTGCCTACAGACTGGTAGGATTTAGTCTTGAATTGCCCTCAGGCAATTGTCCACAGGTTTGGGGAGTATTTTTTTTTAGTAGGGTGGAGCAATTGCTTCTGCCTGGAGGCTATTATTCGCAGTCTCTTATTGGGCCTCAGAAACTCCCCATAGTGGTGCAGGGTGTTTTTCAATAGGGTGGGTCAACCCCCAGGTAAAGTCACCTATATAGCTAATGCCTGTGTGGGAAAGATGTCCTTTGCAGCGTGAGGGAGTTACTCAGCACAGGAACTCAGGGTGTCTGCCTTCTGAGTTCTAACCCCTAAGCCCCGGATCCTGGCTTCTGCACCTTCTTCTGCCTCCAGTCCCCTCTGCCCTCCCTCTGCCAGAGCACAAGGTGGGTGACTCCTTAGGGAATTTTGTGCATTGGCTCTTTCAGAGGGTGCCTAAATTTCCAGCCATCTCTCCCTGGCAGGCAGCAACCCCACAGCATTTCACAGCCAGATGTTATGTGGATACCCTTCTCAGTTGTGCTCTCTGTTGGGGGCCCAGCTTCGGGATTAGACCCTAGTGTTCTCAGTGGCAATCCCCCACAGCTGGGATATCTCTCCGGAAATTCAGTTGCTGTCTGTGGGTGCCCGGCCAACACTTTCAAGCCTCCGCCCCTCCTACCAGTCTCTGTAAGGTCTCCACTTTCTATCCTCAGTTATCAGGGTTCTCTCCCGCAAGTCTTCTATTAATTATTTAGGAAGTTTTTCTGTGTGTTAGTTGTAATTCCAATTTGGTCCTGGGAGCGTGTCAGAACAGTATCCACTTAATCTGCCACCATTTTTAATCTATTTATATCATTCTTATTACATCTGGTCACCACCATCCTTCCCCACCGATTATTTTTAAGAGTATTTTAAAACAAATCCCAGATATCTTGTCATTTCCTCTTAAATTTTGTAGGTATGAATCCTTAACAGATAAGAATATCTATAATCATGACTTCATTATATGACAGTAATTCCTTGGTAACACTTAATCCCCAGTCCATATTCAAATTTCCTTGATTAATAGTTGGTTTGTTCAAATTGACATCTAAAAAGGGTTTGCACATTGCATTTGATTGTCACTTAAATCAGCGGTCACCAAACTTTTGGACCTCACGGATCACCAGTGGTCCACGGACTACCAGTTGGCGACCGCTGAAAATGTCTTTTATTCTTGAGGTTCCCTCTCTCTCCATCCCCCTTTCTCTCTCCTATGCCATTGATTTGTTGGAAGAAAAGGATTTATATCCCGAAGAATATACTACATGTTAAATTTGGTTAAGTTTTGCTTTTTCATAGTATCATTTTATATCTTCCTCTATTCCCCAGTTTTCCTGCAAACTTAGAGAGTCAATTAGATTCAGGTTCAGTGTAATTCCACTTCTTAAAAATTGCGATATAATTCACACACAATAAAAATTCACCCTTTCGCCCTAGCCGGTTTGGCTCAGTGGATAGAGCGTCGGCCTGCGGACTCAAGGGTCCCAGGTTCGATTCTGGCCAAGGGCATGTACCTTGGTTGCGGGCACATCCCCAGTAGGGAGTGTGCAGGAGGCAGCTGATTGATGTTTCTCTCTCATCGATGTTTCTAGCTCTCTATCCCTCTCCCTTTCTCTCTGTGAAAAATCAATAAAATATATTTTTAAAAAAATTCACCCTTTCAAAGTGTACAATTCAGTGGATGTTTAGAATATTCATAAAGTTTTACAAATATCTGTTTAAGGTTATGTATTGATTGGTTGATGAAAATGTTGTGACCACAGACTCACAACCTAAGCCTGTATTTCCCCCAAAGATGTAATGGTTCAGTAGTTCATTCTTCACAGGACTGTGTAGAATGGAACTACTGTGAATAACAACAATCAACCATACCTGAGGACTAGAGTTGTTGGATCATAGGACAAATCTATGTTTAACATTTTGAGGACTGCTATACTATTTTCCAGAATGATTACACCCTTTAACATTCCCATCAGCAATATTTGAGAATTCCAATTTCACCACATCTTTGCCAACACTTGGTCGTCTTTTTAATATAGCAAACCTAGTGGGTTTGAAAAGATATCTCATTGTGGTTTTGATTTTTATTTCTTTGATGACTAACTAACGATGTAAATCTTTTCATGCACTTATTGGTCAGTGTACTTTCTATTTAAAATATGTAATTGAGATGATGTAGCTTGTGATAAGTTTATTTACATTAATGTAATAACATGTACGAGAATTTAAGGTTCAGTTTTTGTAAGTTTATTTTATTAGTTTTATAAGAATTCTTAAGTAATTGAAAAGATTTGCCATAAGGTAGTTGAAATAGCTAAAAGGTAAAAAGAGTCTATTCATTTATAATTCCAGTTTAAAATATAAGGAATTAATGGAAAGCTACTCATAAGTGATACATTTTGACAGATTTGTAAATTGAATAAAAATTAAAGGTAACTAAAAGCTAGTGCTAATTTTTGAATTTGTAATTTTCATAAATCAAGTATTAATTTAACAAACCAAAATGGAAGTAAACTTCTAAATAGAAATTTCTGTGTACAAAAAATATTTGTGGGACACAAAAGCTACCTCTGTGGGCTCAAAAGCAACTCACATTATTATTTCTATTAGGATAGCTCTAATAATGCCTCCTCCTTTGCAATGAATCTTTATCATCAGTTCTCTTTTCTGTCTTTTCCATCTCCATCATAAAAATTGACTAGCAGAACTAAATTATTTTTGGTGTCATTGAAAATAAAAACTTTAAAATTACTTATTTTAAAAAAAAACAAAACTCCAACCACCACTACAATCACTCACAGACTTTTAAAAAAATGGTCCTCAGTATTGGTTTTATATCTCATCAGAAGCTCTGACTTGGTAGAGACTGTGGAGTTTTATATTAACTTGTGTGGACCAGTTTGCTTGGAGCAATATTGGACAAGTTATTTATTTAGTAGAAGTAGTTTCAAGAATACCAGTATGATTCACAAGGAATTATACATTGTTTTTACTTTTTATTTTTTAAAAAATATTTATTGTTGACAGTATTACAAATGCTCCTCTTTGTTCCCCCCATTGTCCCTCTCCACCCGGTTCCTGCCCTGCCCCAGGCCTTCACCACCCTATTGTCTATGTCCATAGGTAATGCATCTATGTATATAAGATCTTTGGTTAATCTCTTCCTGACCCCCCTCCCCGCTTCCCTCTAAGATTTGTCAGTCTCTTCCATGTTTCCATGTCTCTGATTCTATATTATTCATCAGTTTATTTTGTTCATTAGATTTCTTGTTCATTTGTTTTGATTTTTAGATTCAGTTGTTGATACATATGTATTTATTGCCATTTTATTGTCCATGTTTTTTATCTCCTCATTCTTCCTCTTTCTTCGTCCTCTTCTTCACCTTCTTCTTCACCTTCTTCTCCTTCTCCTCCTTCAACATAATACTGATTTGGTGGTGATGAGCTCCTTTAGCTTTTCCTTGTCTATGAAGCTCTTTATCTGCCGTTCAATTCTAAATAGCTTTGCTGGGTAGAGTAATCTTGGTTGTAGTTCCTTGCTGTTCATCATTTTGAATATTTCTCATCAATCCCTTCTGGCCTGCAAAGTTTACCTAGATTTCTAACTGTCTTCTGGTTTCTTTATAACTTGAGATAATTTTTCTTTAACTCAAAAGCTAAGTCTAAATTTGCAACAAGTATAATGTGGTATTTTCTAATTCAGTGTGGTGGTTCTTTATTTCCTGAATTGTTTCTTTGGTAATGATGCATTCTGCTCTTTCATGTCCTTGTCTTTAGATAATTGTCTAATCTTCTCATAACAATTTTTCCTGTTTATAAATATTCCTTCTTTTTGCTGTTTGTTAGTCATTTACTTTTCCCCAGTTCATCTGTTTTTCTGCTTAACAATTTATTTGTCAAATTTTTACTTTCAGTTTTAATTTAAACTTTACTACTCTGTGGTTCTTTATTTCTGGTCTTTGAAACCATATCTTTTGCTTTCTGTATTGTAATACTAAATGTTTTCGTGCTTATGGATTTCTATTCTGTAACCAATTTGTATGAGCATTCAGCGTTTTCTTGAAATGAATAGCACCAGTGATTATATTAATTAACATTCTTAGCTTAGATGGTATGTGTTGCGTAGTTGCAGGATTTTATGCTACCTTTTCCTGGTAATGGTGTTTAATATTATATACTGATCCTGATACATTTGTTACATTTGCCCATCTTATTCCTGCTTGTACAGAGCTCTGCCTCTGAATAATTTGTCATGCTGATCCTAAGTAAGCTGATAAATTATTTATTAGGATTTAAAATTTTAATAAACAACAATTAATATAACACAATTGTATTCAAGTACAAATTCATGAGGATTCCAGAGACATTAAATTATAAATGAGAACCTCAATCTTAAGAACACATGAGGTCATAGCTATCTGGGACACCACTAAAGACAGTATTCCTAGTCACAGGTTGATGCAAATTGCCTGTGCAAGCTGAATAAGACTGCAGAGCACAGGCAGTCTAAACAATTGTTTTCTTCATAGACAGAGTGTATTCTTCTTAAATAGGAGAACTTGCTATCACTTTTGAATAGACTGAAAGGCATATGGTAAAGAATAGGATGATTTTTTTTAGGGTTTCTTTTTTCCTTCTTCGGGTCAGCTGATTTTCATTATCACTGTGGTCTGTTTCAGTGCCTGTATTACATGATAGTTGTGTGTGGAAAATAATGTGTCATCACCCACTTTGTATAACAGTAAAACATGTTACAGTGTATTTTTTCTTGGTAATTGTTGGTAGATTCACTTTCTCATTGTACTTAAAGTATCCTAGTACCTTTACATTATTGAAATATTTTAGGAATGTTGCCTACAGTCTGAAATATTCTGGTACATTATTCATTCATCTTACAATGTATTAACTACCTGTTATTTTTCAAGCACAGGTAACTATATAAGTTAACTATATGAATTAATTTAAAATGTATACTGGTATTTTTTCTCTTTTGATCTAAAAGCAGGATTTAATTAGGAAACAAAACACAGCCAAAGGTACCTCATTTCTAAAACCAGTCTATAGCCAGCCACACATGCAAGAGACTGTGCTGTTTGATATAAGTTAGCAATTTCTGAAAGAAGAGAACTATTAAGGCGTCTTAAGACTGATTTCCACCATCAAGGAGCATGATTTAATTGCAAAGTTAAAACACATACGTAAACTGTCGCTTCAATAAAATGATATGATATGTGTAGAATGGCCTTATAATTTATTGTTTAGATTGAAATACTTTTGAGGGCCCTGTTCATAATAGTGAGAAAGCAAATATAAATCAGAAATGTCCCAGGCAAACATAGACACATAGGGTCTCCCTGATACTCACTTGTGATTGGTTAGGAACTCTGAGGGAAAAATGAGCAGTGTAGGCCAGAGTGGTCACATAGGCTTCAAAGAAGGCATTAGAACTTCAATGAGGAAAATCATTCTTGTGATTCTTGCCAGGATATAAATATATTCATTTATAATGAATATACCAATTTGGATGGAATAGAAATTTGGGTAGAGAAATACTAGTAGTTGGATTGGGCTGAGAAGTTTGGGTTATGAACTACGTGATCTTCAGAAGTTACTTAACCTTAGTGACCCAGTTTGCCATCAACAGCATGGAGATAGCAGTACTTATCTCATAAGGTTGTACAACAATTAACTATGTCCTCCTGGAAAGTACTGTGTTAACTACCTGTGGCACACTGAAAAAATTTTAAACTGTTGAAAGTGTTCGGCAATGTGCAAAATGGATTGGGGATGAGAGGCAGAAGAGGGGGTTTTTAAAGAATTTAGTAAGTGATGAAGTGGAGATGAGAAAAAGGGGCTGAGTAAATTATGACTCTGAGCTTCCAAGCCTGCATGACTGGGAAACCAGGAGAATTTAGCAAAAAAATAGTAAGTCAGAAGGGTTACCTGTTATTTAGGAAGAAAAAGTTCAAATTTAAACATGACAATTTTGAGGGGAGAACAGCCAGTTAGAAATGGTCAGCTGGCAGTTGGAGGAATAAAAGTGGTGCTCATGAAGAATGAGTTTGGGAATGTTCCAAATACGTAGGTAACAGTTGAAACCTTGGGCATAGATGATGATCTCTCTCAAGGATAGAGTGTAGGGGAAAGAAACGATTGATGAGGGAAACTTGGAAGCCCATATTTGAAGTACAAGAGGAAAAAAACAACTAAAAGGGGGAATCAAAGAAATAGGTGTAGTATTTCCCAAAGTATGTTTTACCAAACATTAGATCTATAGTGTGGTAACAGGGCATATAGGAAAGGAAATTGGTTCTGTGGTTAAATTCTACAACTCTGTTAAAGTTAAATTAGTTCATTGCAAGAATTATGTTTTTTAGTATGTTAATATACACGGCAAATCTCCAAGAGAGAAATATATGAAGTAATGGTTTGCAGATTTATCTGTTTGCTGAACCCTCTTCTCCCCAGAATACTTCATAGAGGCTAGTGCTCCATAAAACACACTTAGGGAATTATAGAAACCTAATGAGGAAAGAGTTTCAAGAAGGAAGGAATGAAACTTGTCAAATGTAGAGAGATTCAGGAACATGAGAAATGAGAAGAAGCTATTAGTTTTTTTTATTAAGTTATCATACATGGCCTTTAAGAATACAGTTCAGTAGCATGGAGGACCCAGTGCACTCTCCCTTCCTCCTTTCCTCACTCCCAAGCTCCAAGGGCCCTTCTTTTACCTCTATGACGTGTTTCCTAAGCCTGTTTATTCTAGGAATTACTTTTTCTACCTCTGCGATTTACCAAATAAATGTTCTCTTACAGTTTGGGAAAAAAAATACAGTTCAGTAACGGGCAGTTGGACATCCCTTGAGGGGTCCCAGATTGGAGAGGGTGCAGGTTGGGCTGAAGGACACCATCGGGCCTCTAGTTAAGGATAAGAGTTATTGATGAGGAAATGAAGGCAGTAGGTTTACATCATTCCACTTCTGTTAATTCTAATATAAAGTGTGATTGATAGGAACAAATTGGTCATTACTGAATATTTTTGTATCCTATGTATATTTTATTATACATAATAAATTGTTATTTTTCTAAATAATATGACCTTTTGTTTAATGCTAATTAGATTATATTAGAGCTGGAAGGGACTTTAACAGTCATTGTAGGACAATCCCTCAGAGAACCATTAGTTTCCCTTTTATAGGGTAAAGGCACACATTAAAATTATTTTCTAACCACAGCCTAAGTCTAAACTAATTTTTTTTTTAATTAAATCTTTATTGTTCAGGTTACATTTGTTCCTCTTTTTTCCCCCCCATAACTCCCCTCCTCCCAGTTCCCGCCCC
>NW_005369552.1:2252011-2257255 GCF_000412655.1 Myotis brandtii | reverse complement strand
CTCAGCCAGCCTTCCTGTGGTTCTGGGTGATGTCCGTTCCGTCTTTTAGTTGTATTTTTGAAGTGGTTGTTCGAGGCAGCAAACTCCAGCGTTAACCTATGCCGCCATCTTGGTCCAAATTGGTCATTACTGAATATTTTTGTATCCTATGTATATTTTATTATACATAATAAATTGTTATTTTTCTAAATAATATGACCTTTTGTTTAATGCTAATTAGATTATATTAGAGCTGGAAGGGACTTTAACAGTCATTGTAGGACAATCCCTCAGAGAACCATTAGTTTCCCTTTTATAGGGTAAAGGCACACATTAAAATTATTTTCTAACCACAGCCTAAGTCTAAACTAATTTTTTTTTTAATTAAATCTTTAATGTTCAGGTTACATGTTTCTCTTTTTTTTTCCCCCCCATAACTCCCCTCCTCCCAGTTCCCGCCCCACCCTCCGCCCTCACTCCCCACCCACTGTCCTCATCCATAGGTGCACGATTTTTGTCCAGTCTCTTCCCGCATCTCCCATTCCCCTTTCCCCGCCAAGAATAGTCAGTCCATTCCCTTTCTATGTCCCTGATTCATTATAATCACCAGTTCATTCTGTAAATCAGATTATTTATTCACTTGATTCTTAGATTCACTTGTTGATAGATGCATGTTTGTTGTTCACAATTTGTATCTTTACCTTTTTCTTCTTCCTCCTCTTAAAGGATACCTTTCAGCATTTCGTATAATACTGGTTTAGTGGTGATGAACTCCTTTAGCTTTTCCTTATCTGTGAAGCTCTTTATCTGACCTTCAATTCTGAATGATAGCTTTGCTGGATAAAGTAATCTTGGTTGTAGGTTCTTGGTATTCATCACTTTGAATATTTCTTGCCATTCCCTTCTGGCCTGCCAAGTTTCTGTTGAGAAATCAGCTGACAGTCGTATGGGTATTCCCTTGTAGGTAATTGAGTCTCTTTCTCTTGCTGCTTTTAAGATTCTCTCTTTGTCTTTTGCTCTTGGCATTTTAATTATGATGTGTCTTGGTGTGGTCCTCTTTGGATTCCTTTTGTTTGGGGTTCTCTGCGCTTCTTGGACCTGTAAGTCCATTTCTTTCACCAGGTGGGGGAAGTTTTCTGCCATTATTTCTTCAAATAGGTTTTCAATATCTTGCTGTCTCTCATCTTCTGGCACCCCAATTATTCTGATGTTTGTACGCTTGAAGCTGTCCCAGAGGCTCCTTACACTATCTTCGTATTTTCGGATTCTTTTTTCATTTTGCTTTTCCGGTTGGGTGTTTTTTGCTTCTTCGCATTTCAAATCTTTGGCTTGATTCTTGCGCTCCTCTGGTCTGCTATTGGGTGTCTGTATAATATTCTTTATTTCAGTCCGTGTATGCTTAATTTCTAGTTGGTTCTTTATCATAGCATCGAGGGTCTCATTAGTTTTCGTGACTCTCTCCTCAAGTTTATTGACAGCTTCTAGCACATTTTTGCAAGCCCTCAAAATTGCGATTTTTAGCTCTATATCCTCCATTTCTGTCATGTTTTTTTGTCTCCGCATTTTTTATGCTTTCTTGGTGCACCCCCTAGTGGTCTTTGTGCGCAGTCTTGTTCTAGTTGAGCCTTGATTGTTGTAGTTAATACTAGAGGGATTTGACCACCAGGCCGACTGGCTGTGTGAATCAGCTGTGTCTGCCGCGGAAAACTTCTGTCCTCTGGGGAGGTGCTAATCTAGCCTTTGCCTGAGGCGATCCGGCAAATGGCTCTGCGCAGGGCTTGGGCGGGGCGGGCTCAACAGGGCGGGCGGAGGGAGCCGTTATGGTGCCCTCAGTCCTGTTCCCAGAGGCTCTGCTTCTCAGAACCCCCGGAACCGCTGCAAACCTCGGAGGGAAAGCTGCCTTCCAACTGATGCCAGACACTCCCGCTTCTCCCGTTTGGGTCCGAGTCCCCAGCGATTCGCCCGTATCTGGAGCTCAGAGTCTGAGACTCCCCCCTGACCGAAAACGACAACCGCGCTCTCAGCCACCAGCCCGCTTTGCGCGCGCACCTCCGCACCTGAGTTTTTTCCACACTGCGCCTCCTCTGAGCCTCGGTGTGCTGTTATTTTTCCTTCTAGTTGAAGAGTCTCTCCTCAGCCAGCCTTCCTGTGGTTCTGGGTGATGTCCGTTCCGTCTTTTAGTTGTATTTTTGAAGTGGTTGTTTGCGGCAGCAGTCTCTGGTGTTTACCTATGCCGCCATCTTGGTCTCCTGTTTGAAAAATTTTCCTAAACTAATTTTTCATGCTTAAAAAATAAAAGTAGCCCTAACTGGTTTGGCTCAGTGGATGGAGCGTCGGCCTGTGGACTGAAGGGTCCCAGGTTCGATTCCGGTCAAGGGCATGTACCTTGGTTGCGGGCATGTCCCCAGTAGTGGTTGTGCAAGAGGCAGCTGATCCATGTTTCTCTCTCATCGATGTTTCTAAATCTCTATTCCTCTCTGTAAAAAATCAATAAAGTATATTTTAAAAAATAAAATAAAAGTATATGGGAAAGGTAAGCCTTATCAATTGTGTGTTTTTAAGGGGTCCATCTTATGTGAATTTTACTCTAATATTAAAGACCATCTTTGAGTATAACCTATCCTTTCATATAGCAATGATACAAATATTTAACTCATAGTTATGTTATAAAGAGGAAAGTGACTTTGACATCCTCTCACAATCACTGTAAATAGATAATTTTTACAGCCATTTCAACATTTTTTTATGATAAAATATTATGCATTAGGACTGATGACTGATTTCTTTATTATGGGTATATTAGGTTCCACATCTTCACACTATGCCCAACAAATTTAAAAATCAATAAATAACCTGAATTTTCGTGACCTGCTTGGGTTAGCACCACTGCCTCCTGAGATGGTTAAATGCTATAGAGCAAACCCAGAGTATTGTAGAGTTAGTGACTGTTTTTGATTATTGTATCTTTTATAGCATCCAGCCTAGTATCTTGTTTAACAAACATTGGTGTGCTAAGTCTTTTGAAGTTTCTGCTGGAAGTAGACCAATCCTAAACACTCTGGTATAAGCCCCTGTTCCCCTTGGAGAGGCACGCATTCATTTTGGCAGATAGAAGATTCTGAGAAGTTTTGCAGTGAAGAAACTTTGGAATTTTTTAAAAATTTATTTTTGGCTTTTTAGATTGTAGTAAAATATACATAATATTTACCATCTTAATCATCTTTAAATATACAGTTTAGTGGTATTCAAGATATTCATAATCTTGTGCAACTATCAACATCATCCATCTCCAGAACTCTTTTCATCTTGCAAAACTGCAACTGTGCTCATTCAATAGTCACCCCCCTTCCCCATTTACCTCAGCTCCTGACAGACACCTTGGTTGACTTTTTAAAACTGGCATTTCCAAACTTATTTTATAGTAAATAAGGACTCTTTTTCTCTTAACATTTACTTATATTCCCTAGATGTTCCATCACTCAGAGAAAAATGCAGCATTATTTTTTATTTAGTACTAGCTGTACCCGGCCACGCGTTGCTGTGGCTCAGTCTGGTTAAATGGAAAAGAAAGAAAAGAGAAAGCGCACGTTTCTAATATGTTTAATTTCACAGTGCTTGTGGGTATACAATATTTTTTGCTGTTCCATTGTCTGTGCAGATATAAAGATTGTCTGGTTTGCCGACTCTAGAACACGCAACATATAATTGTCCATGTGAGAAGCAATCCATGTCTAGATCTAAACCGCACAATTCTGAAGATTGGCCCTGAGTTTTGTTGATGGTGATTGCAAACGCCAATCGAATTGGGAATTGCAATCTCTTAAATTGAAATGGCATATCCGTTGGAATCATAGGAATGCGAGGAATGAGGACATCTTCACCTTTGAAAGGTCCTGTCAAGATTGTTGCTTCTACGACATTGCTCATTAATTTTTTTACTGCAAGCCGCGTGCCTGTCAAAGCTTTGGCTGGTTGACATTTCGCAACATGGTAATTGGCACGCCGATTTTCAATTGCAGTACGTGCGGTGGCATCCCTGGCAGATCGCGTGAATTCAAAAATTCTGTTGGATAATTAACCGCTTCATCTGCTTCCACAACAGTGTCGACGGACTTGTATGTAACTGCCTCGCTTTGAATGTTAGACTGAATGATATTGTTAAGTCCGTAGACGTCTTTGTTCTTGGCCGCGAGAATAGCTCGTTCACTCAGCCAATCGTGATTCTTATCATTGGTTTGAATATTGGGAAATACTTTTTCAACCAATTCTTCTTTTGACGTCACTAAGTTGCAGAAGTTATGAGGCAATGAAATTCGTCCTGAGGTCAGATCAACCGGCACCTTTCCGTTCCCAATTCCCAGCAATTGATGTGAGAATATCTCAGCTGATGGATCGTTTTGCAGCTGGACACGCATATCTGTGGTTAATTTTATCTACAATTTATAATTGTAAACAGAAACATTGAAATGGAATCGTAAAATATTTAGTATAGCGTGTGTTGCTTTTACGTCCAACAGATGGCGCTGTTTTTCAAAAAAAGCATGTTTTTACCTGTCACAGTTGTGACATCTATATAATAGTAGGTATATAGGTATATAAAAACACGCGCGTATTTGAATGCAACGTTGTTTCAAAATTTCAAAGCTATCGGTGAAGAACTTTCGGAGATTTAAGATTTTGAACAAACGAACATTTACATTTTTATTTATATAGATGTGTCAGATTAAGGAATATTTTTCTCAAAAATTTCATGAATCCTAAGAGAAAAGCAAGCTCTTCTGAAATGTCTATTTGAATAAGACATGAATTCAGTATTTAGAAAGATATAGGGGGAGGTTGAGAGGGTGTTTTGGGGAGACATTGAGTATGCTAGAGCAAACTTTGATGTAGGAGAGAGAAAACCTGGGCTCCTGTTCTACTTTGCCACTAACTAGCTAGCGTTTCAGGGCCTTTTCCCCTGTCTGTTCCATATGAGCTGGGACTATTAGCAGTCTTAAAAGTTGAATGATTGAAGACTATTTTAAAAGACATGGAATTTAAAAAGTAGTAGTGAGAATTTGATAATAACATAGAAGTAAAAGGGAAAAAATCTGAAATATGGGCAGAGAAAAGAGAATTGTCATCTTCCTGAAATACATGAAAATATACACTGAGTGGCCAGATTATTTTGACCACCTGACGTTTGTAGGCAAATTAGCTATAATTTCACGCTGAAGTTGCTAGAGGGCCAGACCATTTTAAATAGGGAAGCAGGTTGTTTACCAC
>NW_005369552.1:2250139-2250727 GCF_000412655.1 Myotis brandtii | reverse complement strand
TTTGAAATTTGGTGTTAAGGAACCATAGTTATTTTCTGAAGTTTTCTTATAGGAAATAAAAGAAGCCTCATGATGAATTTATATATTTTTGTTTTAATACTTTTTCTTAATAAGTATACATATGCTGTATATGTATATCCCACGTTCAAAGGCTGTTAAATCGCGTTGTTTACACATATCTTCAGAAAAAAAATCACTTGTACTGTCGTGGTAAACAACCTGTTTCCCTATTTATAATGGTCTGGCCCTCTAGCAACTTCAGCACGAAATTATAGCTAATTTGCCTACAAACGTCAGGTGGTCATAATAATCTGGCCACTCAGTGTATAGAAAAAGCTACTCTCTCCCTTCCCCAATGCCCTCACTATTGCTATGCTTTTGCGGGGGTTCCTTTCTCCTTTCTATAGTTTAATGTCGTGGGTGCTTGGTTGACAGATATAATTGTACTGGACTTTTATTCTTAAAACAAAGGTTTCCCTAATGTTCATAGCAGCACAATTTACAATAGCTAAGATTTGGAAACAACCTAAGTGCCCATCAGCAGATGAATGGATTAAAAAACTGTGGTACATCTACACCAGGGGTCCT
>NW_005369552.1:2225943-2249514 GCF_000412655.1 Myotis brandtii | reverse complement strand
CAAAGAGCCGCATGTGGCTCGCGAGCCACAGTTTGCCGACCACTGTGCTAAACGAAATAAGCCAGTTGGAGAAAGATAAATATCACATGATCTCACTCATATGTGGGATATAATGAGCAACATAATTTGATGAATAAAAATAGATCCAGAGAGAAATGGCAGGGGAGAATGGACACAGACACTGGGGTGATGGGGGCTTGCCTGGGGTGGGAATGGCTTGGGGGGGTCAATCAGGAAAAAAGGAGACATATGTAAAACTTTAGACAATAAAAATAAAAAAGGTTTCTCTAGATATAAATCTGGTGTCCCAGAGAGAGTGCTTTGGTTTCATTTGAATGTACTATTTAGATGATAATATGTATAAGAAATTAGACTGCTACTATTGAGAATTGAAATGTGGTTAAAGCAGCTAGTTGATATCGTATGTGCAAGTTTTAAAGGATATCCTATGGTCAGGTTTTAAAGTTATACAAAACCATATTTAATTTCAGAACCAATATGTTTCCTTAGATTACAGGATTTGGAACTTGAAAAAAATATATTGTTCAGTCTTCTGATGGAATTTTATCAAAGTTTTCCAAGCTTATTTTAAAGTAAATATGCATTATAAAATATTTAAAGAGCATTATATAGTTTGTATTGTGATTTGATAAACTGATGATGGGTATGATGATGACAATAATAGATCATTTGTGATACTAGCTTAATTAGGTCCTTGCTATGTGCCAGTCACTAAATGGTGTGTAAGTTTTGAACTACATTATTTGATTCTGAATTGTACTTATAAGAACCTAGCATTTTCTTTGTTTCTTCATTGATGAGATAAAAAACAATCAGAAAGCAAGTAGGCTAATTATTACTGTTAATTCATTTTTGTAGCCCAGAAGCAATTCTTCATGTTCAGTACTCAAAAAATAATTTAATGAATAAATAGTTGGCATTTCATATAATTCAAGAAGTATTAATACTGCTTTGGAATATAGTGCTTCACCTTCATTTTAAAAATGAGTTAAATGTTCTGGAATTTTCCATTTCTCATAAAATGAGATGTTTTATTTGGGAAGTTAAGCTAGAGATCTCTCTGGCAGCCTCTTTACCTATCTTTCAGGATAGGTGTTTCTCCAATTAAAAATAGACTCCCACTGAGTTTTTACCCATAAAGATTTAATATTTCATATAAATTAGAATTGACATCCTGCTGAGTGCTAAGAAGAATGTAGAAAAAAATTCCATAGTTTTAATTCATTTGTCAAATCTCAGTGCACCTTGTTTATGATTCCATACTAGAAGTATATTCATAGACAAGAATTCAGGTTTGTTTTCTTAGAGGTTAAAATGTGTTGTCATGAGTGCCTTAAAATAACTTCTTCATAAGTAGGACTACTCCCTTCCAGTGGGGAATAGGAATATTTCTTGGCTTCCCTAATTTAATTTTGAATTTTTTTCTACAATTAAAAATAAATTCAGTTTCATTATTTCATCCAAGATGGTTAGGTTCAGGAGGATTTATTGATGCCATCCCCTGTCAAACATATATCAGCAAGAGTGTGTGTGGATTGGGGTGGGGAGTGTAGGGCACCAAGCCTTACAAGCAGAAGGAGCAACCGGAGTAAAGGCCTTGAGGAACTGAAAGAAGATACCTGTGATTGGAGCATAGTGAGATCAAGAGTGGTCCAGATGATGATGGAGAATAACAGTGGAGACTATGGTGAGGAATTTGCTAGGGCCACCTGGTTCACTCTAGCAGAGTGGTGAGCAGCAGGTACTAATTGTTAGCACACCTGGATTCAAATCTCACTCAGCTTCCCTACTTCCTAAAGTCTCTATAAACTCATTCCCACAACTCTAAAATGGTAGTAATACCTGCTTCAGAGCCTGGCTAGGTGGTGTGCACTACCTAAAATATAGTAAACCACACAACAAATGGCAGGCTGCTAGCACTTTACCTCTTTATTCACTGTACCATGCATACCCTACTCTGGATTCTAAGATTCACAGGCTTTTCTTTCTGTTACTTTTAAAATTCATTCAGCAAATATTTATTGGGCACTTAAAATTTTATATCCTAGCTAACTCTCTTTGCCTTAATTATATTTGTATGTCTTTCTCATAGCTTCAAGGTTATGAAATTCTCAAGCAGCAAGCATAGCATCTGCTTCAGAAAATGTTTGAATAAATGGACACCTAATAGAAAGTTTATGGAACATGATTACTATAATTTAGCATGCAGTTGTTTGGATAATTTGTTTTAAATCAGTCCTATGTAAAAAACAAAACAAAACATATTTCTTGTTGCCCTCATTTTATTTTACTTCAGCAGAAATTTAAAACATGCCAGTTACAAATCCTTAACTCTAGAAAAATAGAAAATATGTTTTTTTTATTTTCTATTTTCAAATTCACACATTTTTTCTACTTTCAATTTCTAAATTTACACATTGCCTCAAAATAAGTTACTGTTAGGTTTATGTCTTTTTTCAAGATTAAGTAGCTACTTTAATACAGTAGTTTTTAAAGAACTATCTTCAAATGTAAATAAGACAGGTAAGTAAAGACAGACATATACCATATAAACTTTTAGCAAGTTGAATGCTTGCTTTTTTTAAAAAAAAAAAAATCGGTTTACTTTGAGATAATTATAGATTTACATACCTTTATAGGAAATAGTAGAGAAATCCCATATATCCTTCACCTAGTTTTCCCTAGTGGTAATATCTTACATAACTGTGGTACAATAGCCCAATAGGAAATTGACACTGGTAAAATCCATAGACTTCATTCAGATTTCTCTAGTTTCCATGCACAGATTTGTGTCTGTGTGTGTATTTAGTTCTGTGCAGTTTTATCACATGTGCAGATTCATATGACTACTTACCACAGTAAGATACAGGATAGTTCCAGCACCAGGATCCCTTGTGTTTCCCTTTTGTAAGCACAGCCAGCTATGCCTCTTTCTCAAACCTGGCCACACGATTCATAATTGTGTCATTTCAAGAATATTATACAAATGGAATCAGACAGTCTGTAATCTTTTGGGCTCCCTGTTTTTATTCAGTATAATCCCCTTGAGATAACTTGAGAGCTTTTAAAAAGTGATTTGTAAAGAAAGTCTAACATCTTTCCCACTGGGCCTATTGCCTGGTCTCTGGCAAAAAAGGTAGGAATTGGCATTACAAAGGCAAAGGTGCTTCCCTGGAATGTGAGGTAGAGTACCTCATTACTCATGTTATTCAGAGACTCTCAGAGAAATTGGGATTTCCTTTTCTGATCTACGAGAGGCCTGGTGCACAACATTCACGCACTGGGGGGGTCCCTCAGCCTGGCCTGTGCCCTCTCGCAGTCTGGGACCCCTTGGGGGATGTCCAACTGCCAGCCCAAGCCTGCTACCGCCACTGCTGCTGCACTCGCCAGCATTGAACTGGCTTCTGGCTGAGCGGCGCTCCCCCCATGGGAGCGCATTGACCACCAGGGGGCAGCTCCTACTTTGAGTGTCTGCCCCCTGGTAGTCAGTAAGCGTCATAGCGACCAGTCATTCTGCCACTCGGTCAATTTGCATATTAGGGTTTTATTATATAGGATGTGTTGATCTCTTGGTAGAAAATAGTCCTATTTCTTTTTTTTCCTTCTTCTTCTTCTATTAGTCCTATTTCTTTTAAAGGTCATGGTCCATCTCCATAATTGTCTGTTTAATGTCCAAAGACCATTCCAGTTAAGTCCATCTTTCATTCCCTCTCTCTCCATCCTCTTAATTTTTTTAAAATCCTGACCAATTGAAAACAAATCGCTGTTGAATTAAGTTTTAGGTGAGATTTTGCCAAATTGATGTAATCAATTTGACTGAAAACTTTTATTTTACACTTAAAATTACATGCATGGAAGAGTTGTTGTTTCCATTTGCCTTACAGGAAATGATCATGGTAGTTCTACCTCACTAATAGTCTTGTTTTGATTTGTTTTGCTTCAAAAGTAATTATAAAATATATAATTCATTTGAATGATCTAAATGCCCTCCCTTGGGAATTTTATTACTTAATAGGAGCTCCATCTCATATTGAGTCATCCAGAGTCTTGATAGTTTTCTTTTTAGACAAGTATGTATATGTAGTATAGCATATTTTAAGCTGTAAATAGGAATATTGTTTCTAACTTGTTGTTGATATGTCAGGAATCCCACTACCTCACAACCAGAGGTTCTTTTAGAGTATTTTATAGATTGACTTAGCTTGGCTTCAAATAAGTAAAAAGGTCTTTCATTAATAAATATTTAAATAATTGGTACATTATCTTTTAAAGGAAAATAGCTCACAGTTGGAACTAAATCTATATCTCCATATCACTACCAAGAAGTTATTGTTATTCATCCCCATTCAACATAATGCACTGGCCTTGGCCATTTGATAAAATGCCCAGAATACTGAAGCCTAGATTTGAATCTTAGTGCTAATGTTTCCAGTCTGCATTTCCACTTGCATCTTGAAACTAAAGAAACTGAAATATTAGTCAAAAAATATTGGTTGAACACCTACTATGTTCCAGGCAATGTGTTACTTTCCTCATCAACTTGATTTTGTGGGTTTATTGATGTTATTTTAATGTTTGGACATAAGCTTCTTTCCTGAAGCAGTCTTTATCTGTTATTGTCAGTTTTAGGTAATTTTGACTGTAAGATTTGGTCATTTCTTAGAGTTATGTATTTATGGGCCTACTCTCACATCATCATATTTCCCTCCTGCATTCTGCATAGGTGATTAGGTTTCCTCTAAGTAGATTTTAAAATCTTACCTCGCTTTTAGTTCTCATTTTGTAGTCCAAAGCCACTTCAAACTCTGCCACGAGTTACAAACTCAAATGTTTTCTGGGGCTACACAGGTATCCTAATATATATAAAGAGCTAGGTGCCATCACGATCGAATGGGCAACTGGTCACCATGAAGTGCATGGAGCACCTCTCGGTCCCCCCCTCCCCTGGCCCTTGAGCCTCTCACCATGACGGGGGGCTGGCGGCGGGGCAGGACTGGGGACTGTTGAGCGGTAGTGGCGGGCTGCTTCACGGGGTGGCCATGACTTACCAGAGCAGTCACCTGGGCAGCAGCCTCATGGAGCAGTGGCGGGGTGGGGGAGTTTAGCGGAGCATCCAATGGCAAGCTCTGTGGGGCGGCAGCAAGCTTCATGTAGCAATTGAGGGGTGGGGGGTGCCTCACGGAGCAGTTGCGGGGCTCGCGGAGCAGTCGAGGGGCCATGAGCATCGCGGAGCGTGCCGGGGCGGGGAACCTCACCTAGCATCACAGGGCGGCAGAGGCCATGCAACCGAGGCCAGGCTAGACCTAGGGACCTTAACTACGCGCAATTTTGTGCTTACTGGGCCTCTAGTAATAAGTATATGAAGCAGGCCAGTGTAAAGTAAGTAGGAATTGATAGGGTCTGTGTAAACAAATTTTTTAGATAATTCATTTTCAAATAAGAAAGTGAAATACCAGTTTATTGGTGACAGTGATGTGTACCAGTTTTAAAATAGGAAATACTAAGAACTTTGCAGCATGAACCCAAATCCAGCTAGTGCTAATGTATTTCTGGGGTGAGGTATATGTATTGTTTTGTTTTAATTTATTGTGGACATCTTTCCATGTCAAATTACATAGATCTATATTTTATATCATTTAACAACTGTGCCAGTTTCTATTGTAAGGATGCATGGTCATTTATTTTCCATTCCCATGTTGATATCAGGAAAAATCTAAAATATGCTTTGATGTCACCATTACAGATTCTAAAGATTAAGTCATTTTTCTTTATTTTAAAATATCCTAACAAATAAAGAGGGAATATGCTAATTGACCCTCACGCCATCGCAAATATGGCGGCACCCACAGCCAATAAGGAGGGAGTATGCTAATTGATGCCCCGCCCTTAAAGATGGCTGCGCTCACAGCCAATAAGGAGGGAATATGCTAATTGACTGCCTTGTGCTCAAAGATGGCAGTGCCCACAGCCACAAGATGGTGGCGCCCAGTACCCTCAGCCCCACTGGGGTGGCAGGCGTGCAGCAAGGCTGCGCCTGCCCCAAGGTGGGCCCGGCCTTGCCACGTGCCTGCTTCTGGAATCCCCCAGTCCCCTCAGCCCCCCAGCAGCCCAGGGCCGGCCCGAGGTGCAGGCAAGCCTCGGCTGTCGGCTGCCCAGCTGCTCAGGGCCGGCCCGAAGGGCAGGCAAGCATTGGATGGCAGCTGCCCAGCCAACACCCAAGGTACAGGCAAGCCTCAGATGGTGGCTGCCCAGCCACCCAGGGCCACCCGAGGCTCAGGTAACCAGGGCCAGCCGAGGCTTGCGCTGCCGGCAGTGGCAGCAGCAGAGGTGTGATGGGGGTGTCGCCTTCCCCTGATTGCTGGGTTGCCTCCCGGACTGTGAGAGAGGGCAGGCTGGGCTGAGGGACCTTCCTCCAGTGCATGAATTTTCATGCACCGGGCCTCTAGTAATTTCAATAAAAGTCTAATAGAAATTATTTTTAAACTTAAAAGATTATTCTAAGAAATAGTAGATCATATCATTTGCATAATTTTTAGGAAGCTTTAATTTAGTTATATTTCTTTCCGGTTAAACAAATAAATTTAGCTGAACCATTTTCAGGATCACAATTTCTTGGGCATTGATGAATAACGGGCCCTTATACAGTAGTTTGAAGCCTAAAGAAGATTCTATGTAAATTCACAGCATAATATATATGTATCAACATTCACACATAAAGAGACAGCGATGAATAGTGATGTATCTGTTAGAACTAAAGTTCACATCATATTGTGTAGATGTCCTTGCTTTAAGAATCAGTCATTACTTGTTCATTATAGGAAATAAGTAAAGTGGTGATTTCTTGCAGTTTAATCATTTTGGCAAACCACTACTTTCTTTATGGGAGTGTGATTTCATCAGTTTGCTTCCTGTATTAAGCCCTTTGGTCTAATTTCATTCTAGTCAGGAAAGATAGCAAGAAAGTTTTACTGGACATATATTAAGAGCTTTTCCTCTGGAATATAGACTTTTAAAAAACTTTTTTATTGAAATTGAAAGTATAATGCAGTTAGAATACATTTTCTAATTTGGAATCCAGTTCTACTTCATCTGATATGGAATCCAGTCACACCCATTGAATGTAGAATTGTTTGTGTGTAGCATTTTTTTAGATGAGATATTTTATAACTTTTAACACATTTTCAAAGTGGTGAGGTGCTGGGAGTGGCACTGGCCATCATGGTGGTAGATAGTAGATCAGTGCCCTGATGTCTTAATGATGCTGCAGCAGGCACCAATTTATTCATTGTAGCCTTTGCCATATTAAAGATGTTTTGGCATTTTTTTTATAAGGAAAAAAATATTAGTAACTGAAGATGAGAGCTTGGGTAACTTGTGACCATTAGTAACTGAAGATGAGAGCTTAGGTAACTTGTGACCTGGCACAATTCAAACAGGTACAAGACATTCTCTATTCTTTATATATAAAGATGCTGGGCTAGTCCTAGGGCTCAGCTCTGGAGCAGACCCTACTTTTGGCAAGATCTTCTCTGCTATCTTAACAGAGGGCCAGAAGTATAGAAAACCATACTTGTATTTCTTATATGGAAATGAATGGATGGTGTGGTTTAAAAAAATAATAATACCAAGTTAATTGTGGAAAAGATAAGAATTAAAAAGTTAAGCCCAGCCCACATGGCTAAGCATTGACCTATGAACCAGGAGGTCATAGTTCAATTCCCGGTCAGGGCACATGCCCAGGTTATGGGCTTGATCTCCATTGTTGAAGGCGTGCAGGAGGCAGCTGATCAGTGATTCTCTCTCATCACTGATGTTTCTATCTCTCTTTCCCTCTCTGAAATCAATAAAAATATATTTCAAAAAAATAATTAAAAAGTTAAGAATGGCATGTAAACAAATATATATTTAGTAAGAACGATAAGTTCTTTGGATCTCAAAATTTTTAATTCTATTATCCACCTTAGGTTTTTCACTAAAAATCTGTATTCTTTGTCATATATAGATCCTCCTCCTCCTCCCTAGGAAAATATATCATCATGCATTTTGGATTAAAGTAACTGCTATCATTGATTCCTCTATTAACCATAATAAAGTTCTTTAAAGTTATAGTTTCTTGTTAATTTGATTAAGTTTCGAATGATTGTATAGGGTAAAATATTTTATATAATTTATTATTTTCTCTTTATTTTCTCTAAGAAGTAGATTATCAACTAAATTTTCCCCCATTTAGTGAAGTGAACTGTAGGGTCACCACTTTTCTTTAATTTTCAATGGAAAATATGCATTCTATAGTAATAGTGATAACCTGAAAAAGTCCAATTCTGAATATTGTTGAAGTAAAATTTAAAGGCATAATGAATTTTGGTTTTCCTTTGTTCATGTATTGTGACAAATATGTCTGCTCCCCCTCATATATATTAAACTAGAGGCCCGGTGCATGAAATTTGTGCACGGGGGCAGGAGGGTGTGTCCATCAGCCTGACCTGCACCCTCTCCAATCTGGGAGCCCTCAGGGGATGTCCTACTGATGGCTTAGGCCCACTCCCTGTGGTTCTCTGCTCTCTGCATGGCCTGCCTGCTTCACACCGCAGCGACTGCCAAGCAGGCCGTGCTGGGTGCTGCCTGCAGGCTGCTCTTCCCTGCTCCTGGGTCACTGCAGCGACAGCCAAGCAGGCCATGCTGGGAGCTGCCTCCTACCTGCTGTCAGTCTCAACAGAGATGATGAGGTTAATTTGCATACTCATTCCTGATTGGCTGGTGAGCATAGCAGAGGGACGGTCAATTTACATGTTTCTCTTTTATTGTATAGGATATCCTATATAATAAAAGCCTAATATGCCAAATGTCCAGTCATCCAGTCATCCGTTCAACCAATCAAAGCATAATATGCTAGTGATATGCTAAGGCCACTCAACTACTCACTATGATGTGCACTGACCACTAGGGGGCAGACAGTCAATTGCTTGTCCAGTTGCTATGACATGCACTGACCACCAGGGGGCAGACACTCTGACTGGTAGATTAGCTTGCTGCTGGGGTCCAGCCGATCGGGACTGAGCTCTCCCATGCTCCCTTCCCGGCTGGCCAACCTCCTGCGTCCTTCCCCGGCCCCAATCATGCACCAGTGGGGTCCCTCGGCCTGACCTGTGCCCTCTTGCAATCTGGGACCCCTTGGGGATGTCGAAGAGCCGCTTTCGGCCCGATCCCACAGGCCAGGCCAAAGGACCCCACTGATGCACGAATTAGTGCACCAGGCCTCTAGTTAGAAATAAAATTATATATCAAATTCCCATTCTCTAAAAAAAATTTTGCAGAGCTTAAGTTAAACACAAATGAGAAATTGGTAATAATTTAGAATATGATTGAAATAAAAAACTGAGTCATTTATTACTTTAAAATTTCAAGATTTATATTAAAAGCATCATTGTCTTCTTTCAGATCAATTTGCGCCTCATCTTGGTAAGCGGAAAGACAAAAGAGTTCCTGTTTTCTCCGAATGACTCTGCTTCTGACATTGCCAAGCATGTGTATGACAATTGGCCAATGGGTGAGTGGTGTTTTTCCTATTGAGAATGAATAATGTTACTTCTTCATGCCCTTACCTTATTTCACAAACATTTTGAAAAAGTTTTAAATATCCTATATAATAAAGAGCTAATATGCTAATTAGACCAGACAGCAGAACAACTTTCCGGAACGAGGCCTTGAGGCCAAGAGGTAGCCGGGGCTGCGAGGGCCGAGCCCCCTGCACGAATTTCGTGCATCGGGCCTCTAGTATAAGAGATAAAAGAACAAACTAATAGAGGGTATAAGGATCAAAGGTAAAGGGGACCACCTTCCCTATTTTGCTCTTCAGCTACCTCACTGCAAAATGGTAAAGGATCCACAATGCCAGGTCCTTGTTTTTGACTTAGAACTGCTTGATATAAATGAAAACTATTTTTAAAAGTAAAACATAATATAGCAAACATACACTTTCATATAAGTAAACCCATTTATGCTGAAACACAAAGTAAAGGAAAAGAAAAACTACCTTAACAGATTATAATACATTCTCTTTGGTCTATTCTATACATAGCCTATTTAAAATTGAGTTTGACACAAAGTTAATTTCTAATTTATGTCACTTCATAAGTTTTCTGAACTACTTACAAGGTCAAGAAGGTATAAAGTCTATTTGTGCTTTGCATATTTAAGCTAGTATCCATGGCACCAAAATTGGGGGGTGTCATTCCTTCTTTTCTCTGGTTTTCTCTGTAATAAGACTCCATCTTGCCTTCCTAATGTGAGTCTTTAGCTTATGTTCTTCCTTTGAACTTTCCCCATGTTCTCTTGACCCTTTTATGGCATGTACCATAGTGATACGACTGTTTCAGCTGATTTCACTTAATTTTACTAGTCAAAGCAATTTGGACTTTTAAAGGACAAGACTTGTTTCAACAAAGAACACAGTATATACAAATGATTAAATTACTTCAGTGTCTCTCAACCTTAAATAATATATGGAATTTTTTTAGAGGAAGAAAATTCTTATAGATTCCTTAGTGCTGGCTTAAATTATTTTTATCACAATGTTTATTTTTAAAGATAGAAACATGAAACCCAGTTAAAACTCTTTATCCTTATTAACTCATATACCATAAAACTAAAACAGATCCACAAGGAAAATGCAAACATAACTCTAAAACCAATAATATTCAAATTAAAAACATTATTGTACCCTATGATGTATTTTTACTAAAACCAACTTAAGGCTTGCACCATAAGTGTGGTACTGTTGACTTGGCGTGCATGTGTTCTTGCTTGGGGAATGAGGACCCAGTCACCACAAAACCTTCATTCACACCGTGTACCTAATTGCCATTCAGCCTTCACTCAGCAACAATTGATTGATTATGTATTAAGTCAACCTCTGTTCTTTCATTGTTAGCCTCTTAACAATTAAAGAAGTCCTATTTGGCATCAGTTCAATCATAAACTTAAACACATACATGGGCTTTAAAATCCCAAGGCTGTATACTTCGTTATAAAGTGATTATTTGAATTATATAGAATATTTCTTCCAGATTATCATTAAAATGAAAACACAATTTAAAAATTCTTGAAGAGGACTTTCAGACCCTACGAATATGTCTTTGTGGATTCATAGATCTGAGTTTAAGAAACACTGAGACAAATACTTTGAAATAACTAGATCTTTCTTCCCATTGGTAACCAAGGGTCAAGTCAGTGTTAGTCCTGAATCAGGGAGCTACTGAAGCTGAAGATTGTAGGTAAGAAGGAATTTCAGAAAAGATGAAGTGGGCTAAACTTGGGGCTCTTGGGATATTGGAATTTCCTCATAGCCAGGAGCCAGGCAGGACAGATAGCTGTCAGTATGAAAAGCATTTTTAAAATACCTGTTTAGTAGTGATGTTTTACTAAGTATGACACAACATTACTTTTGTGATTTTGGAGGAAAAGGAGGGTAAAGATAGATAGCTTTTGACATCTATGGATATTCTAGAAAAGATCACACAGGACAAAAAACAATCAGTCTCAAAAATTTATTTTTTGAGGGCAACATTGTAATTTGAGCTAAAAGATATACTTTTACCTTCATAATTGTTTGACTTGGATATTAAAATTAGTTTTAATTCCTTAGAATAGACTAATGGTAAACAAAGGTACAACCCAAGTGCAGGTCTTTGCCATAAATAGTTTCCCAAATGAATGAACCATCTACCAGCATTGGAAATTTATTGTATCAATCCTATGCTATGTACACACAAAAAGTTTTTGAAAATTTTTTTATTTTTTATTGATTTTTAGGAGAGGAAGGGGGAGGGAGAGAGTGAGAAACATCTATGTGAGAGCAAAACATAGATTGGCTGCCTCCCGCATGCCCCCTACCCAAGATCAAGCCTGCAACCATGGCGTATGCCCTGACCAGGAATCAGACCATCAACTTTTCCATGCATGGATCAGTGCCTAACCAACTGAGCCACACCAGCCAGGGCAAAAGTTTTGAACCCAGCCTTTCCTCAGTTTGTCAGTTGTACTCAGCAATTTTAGACAATGCAGGGAATAAAAATAAATAATTTTTATTTTCTATAAAATATTTATGTTAAAAATCCATTTCTACATTGTATCACATAAATGCACCAAAAGTCAACAAATGTAGATATTTATTGTTGCTAGTAATAAAACTGTAGTAAAAGTTAAATCAGTCAAGAAAATACTTTGCACAATATATTTTTGGAAGGAATTGGATTTTCTTGATATAATCCTACGCAGTATAATGGAATATTGTTAGTAGTTGGAATAGTGCCACACATACCTACTGAATCGGAGGTTCAAAATATAATTTATTAAATATATGTTTCTATAGCTGAAATTGCTCCTTGAAGCATTGTTCTTCTGTAGTTCTCTAAATTTCAGATCCTCTGAGAGGGAAGGGAGTTAGCCTATTAAATCAGTGGTGTATGCAGAAATCAGGACACTCTGTGTAAGATAATGAAATAGGAGGGTTGGGTAGGGTCTGGGAGGAGTTGCGAATAGGGGAAAATGGGAGATATCTGTAATACTATCAACAACAAAAATATATTAAAACAAAACAAAAAGATAATGAAATATGTGGCTTCAAGTTTCTGCAGCTCAAAAATGCTTTCCTGTGAATTGGACATTTGCTGTAATTTGTCTTCTGTATCTATGAAACACTTGCCTCTTGACCAGAAATATTCTGATAAACCATAATTTTGGATGTGATGGATTCAGAGTAATCCATACAAAAGTGTTCAAGGCTTATTTGACCTTTCTTCTATAAGAGGAGGGATCTAGGAACTCTAGAGTCAGGAGTGAAGGATTGCTGGGGGAGGGAAGAGGGACAGGAGAAAAGACTGAAGGAGTCTAGGGGAGGGGGAGGTGGGAGAAATTGCATTCATTTTTTCACTACCCAGTTTGTTGTGCTGAGTCACTGAGAGGCACTGGTTTTATCAAATTCATATTCATTATTTTGCATACACACACAAAAATGGCAAAAGGAAAGTGCTCTATTTAGCCCCATTCTCTGCTATCACTTCCTCTTCGGGATTGTTTTTAAAATATATTTTTATTGATTTCAGAGAGGAAGGAAGAGGGAGAGATAGAGATAGAAACATCAGTGATGAGAGAATCATTGATAAGCTGCCTCCTGCACGCCCCCTATTGGGGATCGAACCTGCAACCCAGGGAATATGCCCTGACCCGGAGTTGAACCAGTGACCTTCTGGTTCATAGGTCGACACTCAACCACTGAACCATACCGGCTAGGCTCTTTGGAATATTTTAAACTAGTGTGTGTGTTGAGAGTTATCATCTGATAATAGGAGCTTCTGTAAGAAACAAACACATCATACTAGAATTGTTGAGAAAGATAATGATGGAAATCTCAAATCTCTATCAAAATCAGAGCTTAATTATATCGACAAGCTAGAGAAAATTACTAACCCCATAGCCTATCACATGCCAGTGTCCTTACACCATCATGTTAACAGAGTAGTGTTTCATAAGTTTCTTAAGTAGTGTTTCAAAATGAACTATTGTGTTACTCATCATGCCCACCAGTTCGTCTTTTGACTTTCTTTATGCACTTTCCATCATACCTTCTAATATATGGGTGTTTTGTTTTTTTTCAAGTTTCTCTTAAGTAGTTTGGGTAAAGTGAATTAAAGTTGTGTCTTCTGTAATATTTATAAAATGGCTTCAAAAAGACAATAAAGTAATAAGTCACCATTGTCCAAAAGTAAACACAAATTTTTTGTCATTCTCTTTTAAAATTTTTGTTCTCCAGTTTTAGTGAGATATAATTTTTTTGTTATTCTCTATAGCAATATATTAATTCTTTTCAAAATCTATGTGAATCATATTGTTTCTAACCTCATATGTTAACAGGTACAAATATTAGAATATTAAAATATCCTCTGTTAATTACTGGCAATTGAAATTAATTTTTAAATGATGTTTCTCTTCACCTGGGATTAGATTTTTTACAGCTTGTTTTTTGTTTGTTTGTTTTTAATTTTTAAACTTCAGGACTCTATTTTGGCACATGTTAGTGTTCTTAAAAAGCAAAAACTAGTCTTTCCGCAGCTCCGACTATTTAAGGCGAAGAACTAGCAAGAACTGAGACCACGCCCTACTTGGTTTGGCTCAGTGGATAGAGCATCAGCCTGCGGACTGAAGGGTCCCAGGTTTGATTCCGGCCAAGGGCACCTGCCTGGATTGCAGGCTTGATCCCCAGTAGGGGGCATGCAGGAGGCAGCCAATCAATGATTCTCTCTCATCATTGATGTTTCTATCTCTCTTTCCCTCTCCCTTCCTCTCTGAAATCAATAAAGATACTAAAAAAAAAACTGAGCCCACAATGATTGCATGAGTAGTGCCTGCTTTTACTGAAGTGGAAGCTCCAAGTGTCTTCCTTGATGTATTCTACCTGTTTTGATTAGAAGTTTAGAACAATGCAGTAGTATTTTAATTTTGTGTTGAAATACATCTAGCAAGTTCATGGTTCTTTTTAGACTGGGAAGAAGAGCAGTTAGCAGCCCAAATATTCTACGACTTATTTATCAAGGACGATTTCTACATGGAAATGTCACATTAGGAGGTAATATTTGCTTTTGTAATGGGATTTAATGTCTGTCTCATGGCAGCATTATCCATTTGTTTGTTTAATGCTAATGTCTGATTTTACTAAAAAATTTTAACTTCAAACTTAATGTGAATTCTGCCTAGTTTTTATGTCCACTTCTTTGTATTTTGCATTCTGTTAAATTTAATTTTAGCATTATAGTGTTTACTACCTTGTGAAATAAACTCTGTCCATAACTATCTTATAAATATAATCTTATTTACTTCTGGATAATATAATTTAAATGTAATATTTAAGTTAAAGCCAGACAAACTAGGAAAAAATTATAATTGGTTTTCAAATATAATGATGAAGGAATGTTTTCAGTTTGACTTTAACTGTTGTAATGGCCATTCATGCAAGAATAATGAGTAACATTAGAGAGACAGTCTCATACAGTGGCTGAAAGAGCAGATTTTAGAGCCAGACAGTCCACGTTGCACCCTGGCTCCACTGCTCACTGGCTGTGTAACCTTGGCAACTGACTTAACTGCTTTGTGTCCTAGTTTCCGCATAGTAAAATGGAATAGCCATAGCACCTGCCTCCTAGGTTGGGAGGGTTAAATTTTAGTGTGAAGCTTTTAGAACAGTGTTTGGCACATAGTAAACACTTGTTAGCAATTACTTCTCTTTACATGTGATTGGAGAAATGTAGCTCAATGGTGCCCCCTTATGGGTAAATTTTCTACCATCATCAGGGTTTGTTTTGTTTTTAGTACATGTATTTCAGAAGTATTCTGATGATTAGAAATTTGTAAGCAATGAATGATCTACTTCAGCGGTCGCCAACCGGTGGTCCACAGACCACTCATGGTCCGTGAGGTCCAAAAGGTTGGTGACCGCTGATCTACTTTAATATATCTTCATTTAAATTACAATCTGACTTTTTTCTCTAAAACTAACATGAAATGTTTAATTTGTTTTTCCTTGAAGGTAGAATATTTTCATTCATTCCTTCAGCATATACTTAGTCCTATGTGCCAAAACTGTCCTAACCAGTTGAAGATATACCAGTAAAAGGTAAACAAGATAGAATCTCTTCCTTCAAGGTGCTCTAGTAATATATAGAAACAGATAAAATCCAATATTAAAATGTTGTGTGATCAGTGCTGGAGTAGCTAAGTGCAAATGATAAGTATAATAATATCAAGTAGGTAGAACACTTCAGGATAATTTTCACAAATACCACGTTTCAGTGGCAGTGTAATAACTGGTCTAAGGGGTACTGCTACCTACTAAGAGATATCTGCCATTTCAAATACAGTTATTGGCTTGTAGTTCTTTTTATAGCTCTTTGTGTAGTTACATGGACCAACTCTTAGTGTAAGAATTGACTATTAGCTCCCTGGCTGTATTGGACATTCATTAAGGATGGGGCCATGTTTTAGTCTCTTTTTCAGTGTTTGTGTCTCACATAAGCTCTTGTACTGTTGATGGGTAAATGTTGAGTGAAGTTAATCTATTGACAATGTAAATGAATCTTGAGACTCCGTTTCCCTTGAGTATTGATCTATATGAGCAATTTCCCACCAACTTGGATTCTTTATCTTTTTGTTATGCCCCACAGTTCCAACTATGGAATTAAAGATTGTGGAATTTGTGTTAAAATCAAACTATTGATTTCATTCCTATTAAAATTAAAATTTTTACCAGTATTTTCTGGGAATTTTTTTGGAATAATTAACAGATTGACTTATTGCTATTGTCATACTGTGGTGCTGTCAGTGTTTTCAAAAACAAAATAAACCATTGCTGGTTTTAGTGATTTAGGCAAATAGCATAGGAGCATAACCTAGTCCTTTCAAGTTGATCAGTATATTTGGGTGTTTGATAAAGGTTGAGTAATATTCAACTATTTGGTTTTTTCATTGCAACTTTTCTTTTTAGTCTTCCTTTGTCCTTGAATGTGGATAATGAAGAAGACAGCACACAGGGTCATAGCAACTGTCTTCCCATATTCTAATGGCAAGTGTGGGGAAAGCTTCAGCTTGTGACTTTCTCTATAGCCCGGTGACTTAGATGTTGGACCAACAGCTGGAAATCAAAGGCAGACAGATTTCTATTCAATACCAGAAGAATATTTGAACAGTGGCGCTGCCTAAAGAAAGAATGGACCTCCGTGAGAAAGAGTGAGGCCCTTGTTATTGGTGACATTCAAGTAGCGGGCGAATACAGCCATGGGTAGGGGTTAGTCATTATGTTAAACCAGGAGACCTGGGCATTCTCTGCCACTGTCGAGACTTTGTGGTTTAATAAGTTTCAGGTTTACTAGTAAATTTTTGTTAACAAGTTTCTTAAACATAGCCCTGAACCCCTTTTCTTAATCTCAGTTACATAGAATTTCAATCTGCTAAAGAAAAGGTGTGGTAACAGCCTTACTAATTGGGGATAAAGATCAGCTACAGGTTTGACGTTCAGTACATTCCATTCCAGATCAGTGTTTCCCAAAATGTGGATGAGCTGGTGAGCTTGAGACTTCCTTGGATACTCTTAACAGGCAGATTCTGCATGCCCTCTCTCCCTCCCATCTCCCATCTTCTACTGAATCGAAGTCCTGGGTGATGTTCATGTGAAGGTTGAAAACCTCTGTTCTGGATATTGTGCAGTTTCATAGCAGAAAGCAGAAGCATCCGCAGTGAAGGAAATACAAAGCATTTCGGATCCTTGTGCCCTCTTCCTTCAGCTTCTTTGATGCTATTAGTAGCAGTACCTATTCTTTCTAGTTAAAATTAAAATGGAGAAGAAAAACTATAGCCTCATCAGTCCAAGTTTTAGCTTCAAATGGCCAGCTTCTCAGCAGCTTTCCAGGCCTGCCCAACATTTCTCTAAATTGCCATCTCAGTTCTCTGCCCTGTTTCCTGAGATCCATTTTCCTTGCTGTCTCAAAAGGCTGATATTAATGATGGCTATGGCAACACATACTGATTGCATTCTTTGTGTCAAGCCCTGAACTAAGCACTGCCTTGGATTGTTTAATTTAGTCAATAGAACTATTAAGTGGCAGGTGACAGAATTACTCTTTCCAATTTAAGTGAAGGAAATTGAGGCTTAGGGAGGGGAGGTCAGTAACAGACAACTCCTTTCACATGGTTGGTGAATAGCAGAGGTGTGATTTTTACTCAGGTCTGACATACTAGAGTCAACAAGATGGTATGACAGTGATGCACAGCTGGGCATGTGTACATATTAAATTCAGTCAGGCTTTCCCAATACATTTAGTGACATTTTTAATATGACATCTTATTTGCATTTTAATATTAAGTCAGGTTTAGGAGATTATCCACAAAAAGGCCCTCCTTTTTCCATTATCATGTGTATTTATGGGCCATCATGCTTCATTTGAATTTCAGAAGTTAAGAGACTAGACCAAATAATGGCTAGCTAATTTTAAATAAGGTGGAAACTCACCTTGATCACATGAACTATTAAGATTGAAGATAATTGGGACTCTTTTTTTTTTTAAATTAAATCTTTATTGTTCAGGTTACATTTGTTCCTCTTTTTTTCCCCCCCATAACTCCCCTCCTCCCAGTTCCCACCCCACCCTCTGTCCTCATCCATAGGTGCACGATTTTTGTCCAGTTTCTTCCCGCATCTCCCATTCCCCTTTCCCCGCCAAGAATAGTCAGTCCATTCCCTTTCTATGTCCCTGATTCATTATAATCACCAGTTCATTCTGTACATCAGATTATTTATTCACTTGATTCTTAGATTCACTTGTTGATAGATGCATGTTTGTTGTTCACAATTTGTATCTTTACCTTTTTCTTCTTCCTCCTCTTAAAGGATACCTTTCAGCATTTCGTATAATACTGGTTTAGTGGTGATGAACTCCTTTAGCTTTTCCTTATCTGTGAAGCTCTTTATCTGACCTTCAATTCTGAATGATAGCTTTGCTGGATAAAGTATTCTTGGTTGTAGGTTCTTGGTATTCAGCACTTTGAATATTTCTTGCCATTCCCTTCTGGCCTGCAAAGTTTCTGTTGAGAAATCAGCTGACAGTCGTATGGGTATTCCCTTGTAGGTAATTGAGTCTCTTTCTCTTGCTGCTTTTAAGATTCTCTCTTTGTCTTTTGCTCTTGGCATTTTAATTATGATGTGTCTTGGTGTGGTCCTCTTTGGATTCCTTTTGTTTGGGGTTCTCTGCGCTTCTTGGACCTGTAAGTCCATTTCTTTCACCAGGTGGGGGAAGTTTTCTGCCATTATTTCTTCAAATAGGTTTTCAATATCTTGCTGTCTCTCATCTTCTGGCACCCCTATTATTCTGATGTTGGTACGCTTGAAGCTGTCCCAGAGGCTCCTTACACTATCTTCGTATTTTCGGATTCTTTTTTCATTTTGCTTTTCCGGTTGGGTGTTTTTTGCTTCTTCGCATTTCAAATCTTTGACTTGATTCTTGCGCTCCTCTGGTCTGCTATTGGGTGTCTGTATAATATTCTTTATTTCAGTCCGTGTATGCTTAATTTCTAGTTGGTTCTTTATCATAGCATCGAGGGTCTCATTAGTTTTCGTGACTCTCTCCTCAAGTTTATTGACAGCTTCTAGCACATTTTTGCAAGCCCTCAAAATTGCGATTTTTAGCTCTATATCCTCCATTTCTGTCATGTTTTTTTGTCTCCGCATTTTTTATGCTTTCTTGGTGCACCCCCTAGTGGTCTTTGTGCGCAGTCTTGTTCTAGTTGAGCCTTGATTGTTGTAGTTAATACTAGAGGGATTTGACCACCAGGCCGACTGGCTGTGAGAATCAGCTGTGTCTGCTGCAGTGGGAAAACTTCTGTCCTCTGGAGAGGCGCTAATCTAGCCTTTGCCTGAGGCTATCCGGCAAATGGCTCTGCGCAGGGCTTGGGCGGGGCGGGCTCAACAGGGCGGGCGGAGGGAGCCGTTATGGTGCCCTCAGTCCTGTTCCCAGAGGCTCTGCTTCTCAGAACCCCCGGAACCGCTGCAAACCTCGGAGGGAAAGCTGCCTTCCAACTGATGCCAGACACTCCCGCTTCTCCCGTTTGGGTCCGAGTCCCCAGCGATTCGCCCGTATCTGGAGCTCAGAGTCTGAGACTCCCCCCTGACCGAAAACGACAACCGCGCTCTCAGCCACCAGCCCGCTTTGCGCGCGCACCTCCGCACCTGAGTTTTTTCCACACTGCGCCTCCTCTGAGCCTCGGTGTGCTGTTATTTTTCCTTCTAGTTGAAGAGTCTCTCCTCAGCCAGCCTTCCTGTGGTTCTGGGTGATGTCCGTTCCGTCTTTTAGTTGTATTTTTGAAGTGGTTGTTTGCGGCAGCAGTCTCCGGTGTTTACCTATGCCGCCATCTTGGTCTCTCCCCAATTGGGACTCTTTTAATCCACAAGTTGAACATCATCCAACAGAGTAAGATTTAAAAGACAGATAGCAAGCAGGAGGATCATACTTGCTAAGTAATGGTCCTAAGCCTGCCTTCAGTTTGTAATTAGGGAAGAGCAAGTAGTTTGGGATGTTAGAACTCAAAGGTCACAACGATGGAAATAACTCTAGAAGTTAGATATGCTGGATCTTCTAATTCTATATACAGAATAGCAAAGGAATGTACCATGAAACTTGATGTTTTATGGAACCTCTACACTGTTTTTCATAGTGGCTACATCAATTTACAGTCCCACCAACAGTACACTAAGTGTCCCCTTTTATCCACATCCTCGCCAACACTTGTTGTTTCTTGTCTTTTTTATGACAGCCATTCTAACAAGGTGTGTGATGATATCTCATTGTGGTTTTTATTTGCATTTCCCTGATATTTAGTGATGTTGAGTATCTTTTCACGTGTTTGTTCGCCATCTGTGTGTCTTCTTTGGAAAAATGCCTTCTCAGGTTTTCTGCCCATTTTTAAAATGGATTATTTGTTTTTTTATGCTGAGTTTTATAAGTTTTTTTTATATATTTTGGATGTTAACTCCTTATTAGGTATATCATTTGCAAATATTTTCTCCCATTCAGTAGGTTTCGTTTTTGTTTTGTTCATAGTTTCCTTTGCTGTGCAAAAGCTTTTTCTTTAATGTAATCTTATTTATTTATGTTTTCATTTTGTTGCCCTTGCCTAAGGAGACACATCCAAAAATGTATTTCTAAGACCAGTGTCAAAGAGTTGACTGCCTGTGTTTTCTTCTAGGAGTTTTATGGTTTCAGGTCTTAAATCAAGTCTTTAATCCATTTTGTGTTCATTTTTTTATATGGTATAACAAAGTGGTCCTGTTTAATTCTTTTGCTTATAGCTATCCCGTTTTCCCACCACCATTTATTGAAGACTTTTCCCCATTGTATATTCTTGCCTCCTTTGTTGTAAATTTAATTGACTATATAAGCATAGTTTTCTTTCTGTGCTCTTTATTCTGTTCCATGACCTATATGTCTGTTTTGTGCCAATACCATACAGTTTAGATTACTATAGCTTTGTAGTATAGTTTGAAATCACAGAGAGTGAGGTCTCTAACTTCAATTTCATTTACCTCTGCTCTGGTCTTTATTACTTCCTTCCTTCCTTCTACTAACTTTGGGCTCTGTTTTGTTTGTTTGTTTGTTTTTTCCTACTTCCTTTAGTATAAGATTAGATTATTTGAGATTTTTCTTGTTTCTTGAGGTAGGCCTATATTGATGTAAACTTCCTCCTTAGAATGGCATTTGTTGCATGCCATAGATTTTGTAACATTTCCATTTTCATTTGTCTCAAGATATTTTTTTAATTTCTTCTTTGAATTCTTCATTGATCCATTGGTTTTTTGGTAGCATTATGTTCAGTCTTCACATATGTTCTTTCCAATTTTCCTCTTACAATTAATTTCTGGTTTCATGTCATTGTGGTCAGAAAAGATGCCTGATATGTTTTCAGTCTTTTTAAATTTATTGAAATGTTTTGTGGGCTAACATTTTATCTATCATGGAGAATGTTCATGTTCATTTAAAAAGAATGTGTATTCTACTGTTTGGGAATGGAAAGTTCTGTATATACCTATTAAGCCCATCTAGTCTAATGTTTCCTTATTGATTTTGTCTGGATGATCTGTCCATTGATGAAAGTAGGATGTTTCAGTCCCCTACTATTATTGTATTACTGCCAATCTCTCTCTTTATGTCTGTTAATATTTGCTGTATATATTTAGGTGCTCCTATGTTAGGTGCATAGATTTTTGTGTTACATTCTCTAGTTGGATGATCTCTTTATTATGTCATAATCTTGTGTTTGGTTACAGTGTTTATTTTTTTAAGTAAAGCTACCCAGCTTTCTTTTCATTTTTGTTTGCATGGAATATCTTTTTCCATCTACTTTCAGTCTGTGTGTATCTCTAGATCTGAAGTGAGTCTCTTATAGGTAGCATATGTGTGCATCTTTTTTTTTTTTTTATCCAGTCCCCCACCCTATATCTTTTGAATGGAGCACTTAGTCCATTTACATTTAAAGTAATTATTGGTAGATAGGTACTTATTACCATTTTGTTTTCATACTTGCTTTATAAGTGGTTGGTCCACTACCTTTATTACACGTTTGCCCTTATTAGTGAGATTTTCTTTTCTTTTATATATTTTCTTATTTCTAGTTTTGGTCTTTTCTTTTCAAGCTTAAAGAATTGTCTTTAACATTTCTTATAATGCTAGTTTAATGGTGATAAACTCCTTTAGCTTTTGCTTGTCTGAGAAACTATTTCTCCTTCAATTCCAAATGACAACCTTGCCTGGTAGAGTATTCTTAGTTGTAGGTTTTTCCCTTTTATCATGTTGAATATATCATGCCACTCCCTTCTGGCCTGCAAATTTTCTGTTGAAAAATCAGCTGTAAGTTTTTTGAGAGCTTCCTTCTAGGTAACTGTCTTTCTCTTGCTGCTTTTAAGAGTCTCTTTATCTTTAACATTTAAAAAATATGTATTTCTATTGATTTCAGATAGTAAATGAGAGGGGGAGAGAGACAGAAACATCAGTGCTGAGAATCATTGATCAGCTGCCTCCTGGAGGTCCCATACTGGGAATTGAGCCCACAACCCCGACATGTGCCCTGACCAGAAATCAAACCATGACCTCCTGGTTCGTAAGTCGACACTCAACCACCGAGCCATACCGGCCGGGCTATCTTTAACTTTTAACATTTCAGTGAGTCTCTGGGTTCATCTTGTTTGAAACTCTTTATACTTCCTGGACTTCAATGTCATTTCCTTCACAAGGTTAGGGATGTTTTCAGCCATTGTTTCTTCAGATAGGTTTCTGTCCCTTTCTCTCCCCTCCCTCTGAGATTCATATGGTGTGAATGTTTGTGTTTTTTTTTAATTTTTTTTATTCTTTTTAAAAAAATATTATAATAAGTATTACAAAGGGTATTACATATGTGTCCTTCCCCCCCCCCCGCCCTTGACAATCCCCTGCCCTCCCTTACCCCCCAGTGTCTTATGTCCATTAGTTATGCTTATATGCATGCATACAAGTCCTTCGGTTGATCTCTTACTCCCCTCCCTTCTGCCCCCCAACCCTCTCTGGCCTTCCCACTGCAGTTTGACAATCAGTTTGAGGCAGCTCTGCCTCTGTATCTATTATTGTTCAAAAGTTTGTAATGGTCTTTATTATCCATGAATGAGTGAGATCATGTGGTATTTTTCCTTCATTGACTGGCTTATTTCACTTAGCATAATGCTCTCCAGTTCCATCCATGCCGTTGCAAATGGTAAGAGTTCCTTCTTTTTTACAGCAGCATAGTATTCCATCGTGTAGATGTACCACAGTTTTCTAATCCATTCATCTACTGATGGGCACTTAGGCTGTTTCCAAATCTTAGCTATGGTGAATTGTGCTGCTATGAACATAGGGGTGCATAGATCCTTTCTGATTGGTGTTTCTGGTTTCTTGGGATATATTCCTAGAAGTGGGATCACAGGGTCAAATGGAAGTTCCATTT
>NW_005369552.1:2209659-2220159 GCF_000412655.1 Myotis brandtii | reverse complement strand
GTCTCGCGGCTGAGCTGGCGCCCAGGGGGAGGTTTCAGCCTCAATCTCTAACCATCCCCATTTTCTAGGAGTTCTCTGTCTTTCCTGGCTGCAGACTGTCTCTCAGCTGAATCTCCTCTGCTTGTTCGGGCTGTATGTTACCCATTTCAGCTGCTCGCCCTTATCTGGTCCGGGACAAAGCACCAACACGTCCGTCTAAGCCTCCGCCATTTTTTCTTCCCCTGGTGTGAATGTTAATATGCTTGATGTTGTCCCAGGTGTCTCTTATGCCATCCTTATTCTTTTTAATTCCTTTTTTTTTTTAATCTCCCAATTGGGTGATTTCCTTTATCCTGATTGTTGATACATTCTTCTGCATTATCTGATCTGCTGTTGATTCCCTTTAGTGTATTTTTCATTTCAGTTGTTATAGTCTTCAGTTCTGATAGTTTTTTTTAAATCTTTTTTATCTCTTTGTTGGAGTTCTGTACTTATCGGCAGAGTTTGATGAGCATCTTTATGACTGTTACTTTGAACTCTTTATCTAGTAGACAGCTTACTTCCTTTTAGTTTAGTTCTGTTTGGGGGGCAATGTCCTTTTTGTTTGTTTGTAACATATGCTTTTGTCTCTTCATTTTGTCTTTTTCTATGCATTAGGAAGATGAGTTACATCTCCTGGCCTTGAAAAAGTGACCTTATTGAGAAGGTGTACTGTGGGGCCCGGTGGTAGAATCCTTTCTTTCTTTCTTTCTTTTTTTTTTTTTTTAATATATTTTATTGATTTTTTACAGAGAGGAAGGGAGAGGGAGAGAGAGTTAGAAACATCGATGAGAGAGAAACATCGATCAGCTGCCTCCTGCACACCCCCTACTGGGGATGTGCCCGCAACTAAGGTACATGCCCTTGACCGGAATCGAACCTGGGACCCTTGAGTCCGCAGGCCGACGCTCTGTCCATTGAGCCAAACCGGTTATGGCAAGTAGAATCCTTTCTTGTCACCAGAGCCAGATGCTCCAGAGATGTGGACTATTGTGGCCTTCGGTTGTGGTGGTCCCCAACTGCTAAGGACACACTGACAGGCGAGGCTGGTTCCTGGCCCTCTGGCTGTGGCCTGGCCACAACTGTTGAGAGCATGCTGGTGTGCAGGGCAGCTCTTTGGTGTGAATGGCTTCGAGGCCCAGCTTCGACTACTGGCGATACACTGCACTGTGCTGGTGCTGACTGAGGCTGTTCACCAGGTGTAGCAGGGCAGGAGTCCCTTTGGAAGGTAGGCAGCTAGATGAGTCGTCAGGGAAACACCAGAGTGGAATGAACATTCTTAGCAAGGTTAAAGAAGAGTGTCAGAAATGATGCCTGCCAGCATCAGACCAGCTAGGTGGAAGGAGAGTTTAAAAGGAGGGAAATGGTGCCCACCAGCACTCTTGCCCCTAGAGAAAGTTCCAGTAGATCCCTATCCCTCAAATTAGTCAGTGTATCTATCACCTTCACATACGGCCCAGATACTTTTCAAATTGCTACCTTTGTGCTCATTTCCTACAGCCCTTTGACTCTCCTAGGTGTAAGCTCCACTGGTTTTCATATTTTCTGGGGGCTCCTCTTCCTGGTGCAGGTCCTCTAGGCTGGGGCTAGGACCCCTCCCCCTTCAGAGGGGTACATCACAATTGTGATATCCCTCCCACTTGTGGGTCACCACACTGCAAGTGAGGGTAGGGTAGGTCCTGACTAGACTGAGTCTCTGCCCCTCCTACCCATCTTAATGTAGCTTTTTCTTTGTAGAAAATTTGTTGTAAGTCTTCAGGCCATTCTCAAAGATAGCTATTCTTTATGTCGTCGTAGTTTTGATATCAGGGCAAGGAGGTGAGCTTTGGATCTTCCTACTCCACCATCTTGAACCTGAATTCTGAGCCTTGCTCTTGAATGCCAATTTAGCTTGTCCGTGAGATTGTTCCTTGTGGTTGATGCATTGTCCCTATAATATTGTCCCTGGTGCATTGTTTCCAGATCACCAAGTCACTGCCCTCCAAAATAATTTTTTTTTTATTCCTTTTCTCCTCTTTTCTAAAGGTTATTTCCAATATTAACCAGTTATACATTTTCTTTTGTCGCCTTCTTTAAACAGTGTGGTTTATGTATCAAGCTAATGGCCATATCTGAACTTCTGAATTGTAAAAAATTATTTTTGATAATATTAACCTAATTTCATTTTTTAAGAGATACTCTATCCAGGATGCAGTTTAACCTGTTGAGGAAGTCATACAAAAAGCAAAAAATGTATTAAATGGTTTCAGTTCTGGTTAGTGATTTCGATAAGTTGATGAATATGTAACAAATTGTCTTCTACTTTCACACAGCATTAAAACTTCCTTTTGGCAAAACAACAGTGATGCATTTGGTGGCCAGAGAGACATTGCCAGAGCCAAACTCTCAAGGTAAGCCAGGCGTTGGAGAAGGGTCTCACTTGAGCCACAGAGACAAGCATTCAAAAATGGCTCAGTTTTGCCCTAGCCAGTTGGTTCAGTGGATAGAGCATTGGCCTGCAGACTGAAGGGTCCCAGGTTCGATTCCAGCCAAGGGCACATATCTGGGTTGCGGACTCAATCCCCCAAATGGGGGCATGCAGGAGGCAGCCAATTAGTGGTTCTCTCTCATCATTGATGTTTCTATCTCTCTATCCCTCTCCCTTCCTTTCTGAAATCAATTAAAATATATATATATAATTTTTTTTTAAAGGCTCAGTTTTTCTTGAACAGGAATTCTTAGGGAAAGGAAGTTTTCATAGTTTATGAATAGAATGTGTTGAGCAAATAACCAGACATTCTGGAAATAGATTAAAATTAACAGCATTTATTATAGCTTTTTAATAGCAAAAAATGCAAACATTAAAAAAACACTATTATAATTCTTGTGTTGGGTGCCTTCCTTTCCACTTCCTCCTACCTCCAATTGAAGCATTATTATAAACAAGGCTTTTCTTCATTTTCTCCAGGTCAGAGGAATCGTGAGAAGACTGGAGAGAGTAATTGTTGTGTAATCTTGTAAACACTGTCTGTTAAGTGTGATGTGATGTCATCCTTGTCTTTCATGCTGCTGGGACAGAAGAGACCCAACATTGCTTCAGAAACCCTTAGGAAGTCTGCCTGTAAAGCCATGGAATTGAATGATCACATGAACACTGTCATCTTCTCTCATGAAAGTAAAAAGAACCAAGAACATTTTTCACTATGATTTTCTATTCCTAGTATTTTTGTTTATGTTGAGCAGTTTTAAAATACTGGTTTTTGAATGCAGTCAATCTCCAACGGAAAAGTTAACCAAGTTACTTTTCATAGCAGAAGCCTTTCTGCTGCCACAAAAATTTTATCACCAGAACTAACAAATCAACTGTTCCAAATACAGTTTGCACTAAAAAAAGTTTGACATTATTTTTTTCATCAGCAGAATTTATAGTGTAGTTTATGGTACCTAGAAATACTCATGTATACAATTCCACACTGGAAAACACTCAGCAGTTAATGTAGTTAATTACTGGGCCAACTGGAGAGGGGAAAAAATGGAAAAGAAACTAAAATGTTGGGTGAATTCTACCTAAGTCAGCTGTGGTGGCTGCACTGGCACGGACACTAAACTGGGTGTGACGATCTTCACCGCAGCAAGTGAAGAAACAAATGTGCCTGGTGTTTGAAGGACTCAGTAGAGAGCTGATGAGCAATTTGTTTTCCTGTAACACATGCACTCTTCAGTCATAAGTAACCGAATGCTAGTTCACACAGCACAAAAGGGATGAGTGTGCTTCCTAGCCTTAATGTGGAGGGGTAAGTTCTAATCACTCATAGACTTTCATGATTGGGCAGAAGTATTAGAAAACCTCATTTACTGTTCAATTTTATGTATTTGAATATCAGTAGATGGAATTTTTTCATAATTTTTCCTCATCTATAATTGTGTCCAGTGTCAGACTTATTCATTAGAGAGTTCAGATGAATTCTTAAAATTAAAAAATTCTCCATAATAACTGACTTCTTTCTTTATGTAGTTTGCATTTGGTATTAGTGCTTGCAATTGTATTAAAATCAATTATTTTGTTTTAAATCAATAATTTAAAAATGAATATGCTAAAAACAATTTGCACAGCACTAAAGCATGAGCTAGTTTCATCTAAACCTGTAAAAATATAAAAGATTTTATATTTTTTCACTGGGGAGAAATTTTCTTCCTAGATGAAATTACAAATATGTGTAGATTATATTTAATAAAAAACTTATAAAATACCTAACTATAGAACTTAAATATAGATTGGCGTGTAGTATATAGAACAATAATCCATATTAATAACTTTAGCCTTTATAAAATGAAGTTGCAGGCTGACATGTTCTGCATTTAAATAAGTGTCCGCGGTCCTTACAAACATTAAGTGTAAAGGGTTTCAGATTGTCAGCTTTGTTTAAAGATAATCAGATTATTTTATTCATTGTTAATGCATTGATGAAAAGGCTTTATATGCAGTAGGTCTACGAAAATATTGTTCATACTGATAGAATTAAATTTGTATAGAGCAGAGTTTTAAAAATGAATGTAAATAGCACTAAACATTTTTTTCCGCAACCTGTACTTATAGATTCTTTCTGTAAACTAAATAAAAAAGTATCGTGCATTTCGGTGGTCATTCTAAAAGGTCTTGATTAGGTTAATAATTGTTTAAGTGCTGTCATTCATGTTACATTTGTCTTCTACTTTTATTTCTTAATCTTTAAAAATTTGTTTAATTACTATTCTATTGTTAGTTTTGGGAGTTATTTACGATGTATTTTTGATATTTAATCTGGTTAATTTGCGCACAGTCAAAACAATGGTTAGAATTATGTAGTCTCTGTTATCACTAAAATGTTATATTCAAGAGATGTTAAATATTTATATGCTTTGTTGACTAGCTCAAATGTGAGTTCTATTAGTGTTGACTAAAGAAGAATCTGGTAATTACTTAATTGGGCAATTTAGTCATGTATGGCTCTCTTCTTCTTTTGTAAAACAAACTACTGGTAATTATTTTTAATACCTATTTTAATTCTATTTACTTTTCTGTTTTTCCATAGTTAAAAACTATCAGCTAATTGTGATTGAATTTTTACGACGGTTAAAAATATTCTCTACTGGTTTTTAATATATTTTTCTGTGTGCTCCCATGTTATACATTTCCCTCTCATAAGACCTCAATTTAAAGTTTGCAAAATGGATAAACTTGTTTATTATTAGAGAAAGAATTATGTCACTTAATATTTAATATCATTGTTGTGCAAATGAAAAAAAATAAAAAATAACAGTAAAATTATATACTGAAAACACCAAAAATATAGATGCCTTAATAGTATATTCATGAAAATACTCAGTTATCTCTTTAAAATAGTTTCTTGGACTGCCTGATGTCTGAAATATGATTGGTCATAGCCACGGCTACTACTGAAGGTCCCTCTGCCAAAACAACAGCTCACTTACCAAAAGGTGGAAGCTGCATAGACCCAGTAATGTAAATAAAGCCTGAATCATGGGCCTGTGACTCTGCCCAGCACTTGGTATCTATCACACTTCTTTTACGTAAATTATCCTAGACTTTACGTGTTCTGGACAAGGCTAAGCTTTCCTTCACCATTAAGCCTCAGCATGTCTCCTTGATCTGAACTATTTGCTTTCTCTTCAAGATATGTTGTATCTTATCCTGTCATGAAAAACATAGTATCTCACATTGTCATTCATATTAAATGAGGTTTTCTCATAACAAACATTTATCCTTAGTTTTATGTCATCTTGACCTTTGTTACAGTAATTTCTGTTAGTTGATTGTGGTAAACAATGTTTAATGTGAAAAGAAATTAAAAATTTCTTCATCTGTTGTAGAATACTTCCTTTAAATTATTCATAATTTTGGTGTATTTTCCTGTTCTTTATCTCTCTACTGTTTTTCTTTTTTCCCTTCAATTTACTTTATTACTTTCTTCAGTAAAATCAGTATTGTGTGTGCCAGCCTTTATTCTTCTGAGAAGGGATCAACCAAAATTTAGTGTGCCATCCTTAATGGTAACTCACAGGCATGTCTTCAAGTTTTCCACTAACATTTCCGTAATATAGTCTCTTGTTAGCCAGACAGTGATTTGGGTGAGATGAGGGCTTGAGAGAAGAGTATAAAATCTAGAATTATGATGGACACAAAGTGCAGACTGCTGCCCATTATCCAGGCACACTTTCCCTGGCCCAGGCGGAAAAGGGATGTCAGTTACTCTACAATTCAAGTGATAACAAAGGAGTTGGTTGGGTAAGCACACACACACTTCTTAATGAATCTGGAAGGGATTTAAGTCTTACACTGAGACTTCCATTGGTTTCAGAGTAGAGTTCCACATTCAAACATTTAGTATCTGATTTTTATTTTCTACAGACTTTTCTTGTGCCTTATTTTGGTAATGTCTACAATGTAGTGAGAAATTTCACTCCTTTTAATTTATTTTAAATACTAGAGGCCCGGTGCACAAAAATTTGTGCACTCGGGGGGCGGGGGGTCCTCAGCCCAGCCTGTGCCCTCTCGCAGTCTGGGACCCCTCGGGGGATAACCACCTGCTGGCTTAGGCCCGCTCCCTGAGGGGTTGGGCCTAAGCTGGCAGTCAGACATCCCTCTGGCAGCCCAGGAGACCTCGGGGGTTGTCCACTTGCCAGTGGGGAGCAGGCCTAAGCTGCAGTTGGACATCCTTAGTGCTGCTGAGGAGGCAGGAGAGGCTCCCATCACCACCACTGTACTGGCAGCCGTCAGCCTGACTTGTGGCTGAGCAAAGCTCTCCCTGTGGGAACGCACTGACCACCAGGGGGCAGCTCCTGCATTGAGCGTCTGCCCCCTGGTGGTCGGTGTGTGTCATAGTGACCAGTCATTCGCACTTGTTCTGTTAGGGTCAATTTGCATATTACCCTTTTATTATATAGGAGTGCCTGGCCAGCCTGGGTGAGGGGCTGATGGCTGTTTGTAGGCTGGCCAAACCCTCCAGAGAGGACCCTTACCCCATGAGGGTGTGGCCATCCTGGGTGAGGGGCTGATGGCTGTTTGCAGGTTGGCCACCGCCCCCAGCCACCCAAGCTCCCAGTGGAGGCTGGCTGGAAGCAGGTATCTGGGATTTATTTAGCTTCTATAATTGAAACTTTGTTGCCATGAGTGGAGCCTACAGCCGGCTCAAGGCTGGTGGGAAGCTTGGCTTCCTCCATCGCCCATGCAACCAAGCCTCCTGCTTGCTCCAGCTCCGGGGCTGCTGGCCGCCATCTTGGTTGGGTTAATTTGCATATAGTTGCTCTGATTGGCTGGTGGGCGTGGCTTGGGGGCCTTGCGAAGGTATGGTCAATTAGCATCTTTGTCTTTTATTAGTGTAGATGTTTTTATTGATTTGAGAGAGAGAGGAAGGGAAAGAGAAACATCAAGGAGAGAGAGAAACATTGGGTGCGTAGGACATTGGATGATGCTCAACTGAAAGCCACACTGGCCAGAGCAACTTTGCCATATTTAAATAACTTGAAGGAACAGACTCTAGAAGTAGTAACTGACCATCAGCAGAGCTAGAACCTCAAGGTTCCAATTGGTGTTGCATTTGTCCAGACATTCCATGTGAGTGTTTATTCAGGTCCCAGTGGACTGATTGCCTTTAAGATGGTTTTTCCAGCATTCTGCAGCCTGGCTTCCTTCACATTCCCCATCTTTATGTCACTGTTTTGTTTTTCACTAGGGGCATTGCTTTCCTGAATTCCTCTAATTTGTATGCTTCCCCCACCCCCACTCCCACACACACACTTTCTCAGATGCCCTTTTGATCATTTGAACAGTCCGTTTTGACTGACACTCATTTGGTCCTCAGATTTCAGAATCCCATGAGAATTGCTGGGCTTTGAAGTCAGCCCTGGTTTCAAGCTGGGTGACTGAACAAATTACTTAATCTTTGGACTTCTGTTTTGTTCATATATAGAATAAGAATAATACCTACTTTGAAGGGCTGTAAGAGTTACTTTTAAATAAACATGTAGAGCACATTTTGCCCAAGAACCCATTTTGTTACCAGAAAGAGGACAAGCCTAGGGTTTGTGCAGAAAAAATTTCACATGAGTCTCGGTAATTTTCCAAAGTACATTTATTAAGGCTGGGAACAGTGGAACAAGGAGAGCCTAAGTGGGGCTGCTTTAGCACAGGGATGTCCAAAAATAGGGGCCTTGGGGACAGGTTCAGAGGGTTAGCCCAGGACCAGCTACTGGTTGCAAGCCTCCTGGGGTCCCTTAGAGGTTAGGAGATCCATGCCTGGAGGGGAAGGTGCGGGGAGAGAGAGTGAGCACTGGGACCTTTGTTTTGAGGGTTTTAAAGGCTGGGAGTTTAGGGGAGGTCTTGAGGGAGGACTTTGATAGAATATTCATCAGCTTGATCCTGAGGTGCCAAAATGAGATTTATTCCCTTAACTTCATCTGTCCATGGGTGTGGTTGGCAAATGGCACTAATTGGCTTTCTGTTATCTATCTCCCAGAGTGGGGTGATTTGAAGCTCTTTGCTCTCTGGATTGAGAAGTGTAAACCATTTATGTGTCCTTGGTTTGGGGAAGGTAGGATTTTGTGATTTACTGGATGGCTGTAAACTGCTTAGCTGTATATCTATCTTAGTTTCCCTATTCTGCTTGTCCTGGCTTACTAGCATCTCTCAATTTGACAAACTGGCAAACCTGTCAAAGGCTTTTTATTAGACATTAAGTACTAGGCATTAACATGTACTGCAGACTTTAAAATATAGCTTACAAGACTGGTGCAGCCATATGGAAAACAGTATGGAGTTTCCTCAAAAAATTAAATATGGAACTGCATTTGATCCAGTGATCCCACTTCTGGGAATATATCCTAAGAAACCCCAAAACACAGATCAGAAGGAATGTATGCATCCCTATGTTCATAGCAGCACAATTACAATAGCTAAGATCTGGAAACAGCCCAAGTGCCTATGAGTAGATGAGTGGATAAAAAGGCTGTGGTACATTATCATGGAATACTATCTACACTAATAAAAGAGAAACATGCAAATTGGTGTCACTCCACTACGCCCACCAGCCAATCAGTGACTATGCAAATTAACCCAACAAAGATGGCCGTTAATTTGCACACACAGGCACAGAGTGAAGACTGAATGCTCTGGCTGGAGTGAAGACTGAAGACTGAAGAGGCTTGGCTTCTCCGCGCTGCGGCCACAGCGGAGAAGCCAAGCCTCGCTGCGGCTGGACCAAAGGCCTGGTCCTGGGTGCTCGAGGAAAACCGGTGCCAGCAGCCAGGGGAAGGAAGGCTTATTGCGCAAATCTTCATGCAACGGGCTTCTAGTTCAGCAATAGAAAAGAAGAATCTCTTATCCTTTGAGACAGCATGGAGGGACCTGGAGGGTGTCATGCTAAGTGAAATAAGTCAGTCGGAGAAAGACAAGTATCACATGATCTCACTAAGATGTGGAATCTAAGTAATAAAATAAACTGATGAATGGAGTGGATCCAGAGTCATGGAAGCATGGAACAGAGTGCAAAGTCTCAGAGGGAAGGCAGGGGAGAGTGAGTGGGTGGGAAGTAACCAAGAACCCTGTATGCATATATGCATGGCCCATGGACACACAATGGGGCAGAGGCGGGGCGGGGGTGAGCTGAGGGGGGTCAATGGTGGTCATATGTAAAACTTTCAACAATAAAGAATTATCCTATCTAATAAAGAGGGAATATGCTAATTGACCCACATGCCATCACAAAGATGGCGGCGCCCATGGCCAATGAGGGAATATGCTAATTGACTGCCCTGCCCTCAAAGATGGCGCCCATGGCCAATAAGGAGGGAATATGGTAATTGCCCCGCCTTCAAAAATGGTGGCACCCACAGCCACAAGGTGGCGATGCCCAGTCCCCTCAGCCCTGCCGGGGCTAGCAGGGCACTCCCCATGCCTGCCTCCGGAGACCCCCAGTCCTCTCAGCCTCCCAGCTGCCCAGCACTGGCCCAAGGCACAGGCAAGCCTCGGCTGTCGGCTGCCTAGGCACCCAGGGCCGCCTGAGGCTCAGGTAACCAGGGCCTGCCAAGGCTTGCACTGCTGGCAGTGGCAGCAGCAGAGGTGTGATGGGGTGTCGCCTTCCCCCGATTGCCAGGTGGCCTTCTGCCCCTGAGGGCTCCTGGACTGTGAGAGGGGGCAGGCCAGGCTGAGGGACCCCCCCTCCAGGGCATGAATTTTCATGCACCAGGCCTCTAAAATATATATATATATCCTATCTAATAAAAGACAAAAAGGGTAATTAACCATACCTCCACTACGCTTCCCATTGGCTAATCAGGGCAATATGCAAATTAACTGCCAAGAAAGATGGTGGTTAACCACCAACAAAGATGGCAGTTAATTTGCATATGTAGGCACCAAGCAATGGAGCGAAGCCGGCTGGCCCCGGGCAGGAGCAGCGAGCGAAGGCTGGTGTGGCGAGCGAAGAGCAAAGAGGGGGGCCCGCC
>NW_005369552.1:2207395-2209473 GCF_000412655.1 Myotis brandtii | reverse complement strand
GGGGTCTGAGGAGAGTGCTTGACAGGAGCCAAGACTGCAAAGAAGGAAGAGGAAGCGGCCACGGGGAGCTCTTCCAATCCCCCTGCACAGACACCCTACCGCAGCCCCCATACCCCCAGGGGGACGGGGAGGCTGACCAGACAGGAGAAGACCCAGCCTTGGGGTAGCTGCAGCTCATATCTCCAACTCCCAATCTCTTCCCCTGCCACCCCCGCCAGGGGCTCCCACAACAATAGAATGCCTGCGACAACCCCTCAGCACCCCAGAGGCACCCGAGGCACCTGAGGCCCATGGCCTGCTGCTGCTGGGCCCCCTCTGCTGGGTCCAGGCACGCCTCTCCTCCCTACAACTCCAGACCTGGGTGAAGGCAGGCCTAAGCGGCCCTTCAGGGTCAGACTCATCCCCCGCAACAACCCCTCCCAACAGCAGTGGCGCTGTCTCCGCAGCAGAAGTGCACTGAACCTTGACGGGAGTGCCGCTAAACCCGCCCTCCTAGCTCGCCTGGCCCCACCCTGGCCCGGCCCCTGCCCTGCTCCAGGAGATTGGACCCCTGCCCTGAGCACATACAACTGCAAAAAGGCCATGTACAATTTAAAGAATGGTGTCAAGTGGGGAGGTTTGACAGTTACTCCCCCTTCAGCCTTAGCACTACCCCTAGTGCCCCCTAGCACTCCCCCCTCCCCCTAGCCAGCACCTCCAGGGACGACCACCACTACAGGCTGCTGGCCAGAGCCTCTGAGGCCTGGGGAACCCTCTGCAAAGCTTCCATATCTACAGTCCCAGGAAACAATCATGCCCTCCTCCCCTAATCAGCACCTGCTACCTGCGAGGGTACCCGTGGGCTTAAAAATAACAATCCCTTCCCATTTTGGCATCACTTACTTGGTGAAACATTTCTAGGTTTATTAGCTCAGAACCTCCTCATGACTACCCAGTGAGGTAGGCAGAGAAGAGATTACAATTCCCATGGTATATGCATATGCGGAAATGAAGCTCAGAGAAGAAAAGTGTCAAGCACAGTGGTTCCCAAGGTGCAGCACACACCCCACGGAGGGTGGGGGGGCAATTTGATTTTAAGTGGGGATAATTCCAGAATGAATTAACAGTGAATTTTTTGCATTTCTTATGTTTCGAAGGGGCCCCATCTACAGCGTATCCTATATAATGAAAGGCTAATATGTAAATGACTGAATGGTGGAATGACCGGTCACTATGCTGTGCGCTGACCACCAGGGGGCAGACACTCAATGCAGGAGCTGCCCTCTGCTGGTCAGTGTGCTCCCACGGGGGGAGAGTCACTTAGCCAGAAGCCAGGCTCACAGATGGTGAGCACAGCAGCAGTGGTGGGAGCCTCTCCTGCCTCTGTTGCAATGCTAAGGATGTCCGACTGATGGCTTAGGTCCACTAAGCTGTCAGTTGGACATCCCCCCAGGGATCCCAGACTGTGAGGGGCAAAAGCCACACTGAGGGACCCTCCCCCAGGTCACAAATTTTGTGCACCGGGCCTCTAGTATATATAATAAAAGAGAAACATGCAAATTGACCGTACCTCCACTACACCCACAAGCCACGCCCACAAGCCAATCAGGAGTGAATATGCAAATTAACCCAACTAAGATGGCGGCGGCCATGGAGCTGGAGTGAGCAGGAGGCTTGGGTTGCCCCCGGCGATGGAGGAAGCCAATCTTCCTGCCTGCCCTGCCAGCCCTGGGCTCCGCTCAAGGCTACAAAGTTTCAATTATACAAGATAAATAAATCCCAAATACCTGCTTCCAGCCTGTGGCCATGGCTGCCTGAAAACAGCCCTCAGCCCCTCACCCAGGCTGGCCACACCCCCATGGGGTGAGGGTCCCCGCTGGGGGGTTGGCCAGCCTGCAAAGAGCCATCAGCCCCTCACCTAGGCTGGCCAGGTACCCCAGCGGGACCCCCACCCTGATCTGGGACACCTTTCAGGGCAAACCAGCCAGCCCCCACCCATGCACCAGGCCTCTATCCTATATAATAAAAGGGTAAGATGCAAATTGACCTAACAGCAGAATGGCTGGGAATGACTGGTCACTATGACACACACTGACCAC